>NC_135868.1:1102500-1140000 GCF_031162955.1 Sander vitreus
CTCGGGGAAGACCCAGGACTAGGTGGAGGGACGTCCCAGCTGGGAGGAGGCCTCGGGAAGACCCAGGACTAGGTGGAGGGACGTCCAGCTGGGAGGAGGCCTCGGGGAAGACCCAGGACTAGGTGGAGGGACGTCCCAGCTGGGAGGAGGCCTCGGGGGAGACCCAGGACTAGGTGGAGGGACGTCCAGCTGGGAGGAGGCCTCGGGGAAGACCCAGGACTAGGGTGGAGGGACGTCCCAGCTGGGAGGAGGCCTCGGGGAAGACCCAGGACTAGGTGGAGGGACGCCCAGCTGGGAGGAGGCCTCGGGAAGACCCAGGACTAGGTGGAGGGACGTCCCAGCTGGGAGGAGGCCTCGGGGAAGACCCAGGACTAGGTGGAGGGACGTCCAGCTGGGAGGAGGCCTCGGGAAGACTCCAGGACTAGGTGGAGGGACGCCCAGCTGGGAGGAGGCCTCGGGGGAAGACCCAGGACTAGGTGGAGGGACGTCCCAGCTGGGGAGGAGGCCTCGGGGAAGACCCAGGACTAGGTGGAGGGACGTCCCAGCTGGGAGGAGGCCTCGGGGAAGACCCAGGACTAGGTGGAGGGACGCCCAGCTGGGAGGAGGCCTCGGGGAAGACCCAGGACTAGGTGGAGGGACGCCCAGCTGGGAGGAGGCCTCGGGGAAGACCCAGGACTAGGTGGAGGGACGCCCAGCTGGGAGGAGGCCTCGGGGAAGACCCAGGACTAGGTGGAGGGACGTCCCAGCTGGGAGGAGGCCTCGGGAAGACCCAGGACTAGGTGGAGGGACGTCCCAGCTGGGAGGAGGCCTCGGGGAAGACCCAGGACTAGGTGGAGGGACGCCCAGCTGGGAGGAGGCCTCGGGGAAGACCCAGGACTAGGTGGAGGGACGTCCCAGCTGGGAGGAGGCCTCGGGAAGACCCAGGACTAGGTGGAGGGACGCCCAGCTGGGAGGAGGCCTCGGGGAAGACCCAGGACTAGGTGGAGGGACGCCCAGCTGGGAGGAGGCTCGGGAAGACCCAGGACTAGGTGGAGGGACGCCCAGCTGGGAGGAGGCCTCGGGGGAGACCCAGGACTAGGTGGAGGGATTATATCTCCAACCTGGCCTGGGAACGCCTCGGGATCCCCCAGTCGGAGCTGGTTAATGTGGCTCGGGAAAGGGAAGTTTGGGGTCCCCTGCTGGAGCTGCTACCCCCGCGACCCGACCCCGGATAAGCGGATGAAGATGGATGGATTGATTAATACACATTAGTGAGTATATTTGGCAGCAGGACAATAACAAACAGTAAAAACTGGCCACATTTATGGCAATGAAGGAACATGTCATCAGGTGCAACAGTGTGGGTCACTGTTTATTTGTTTTTGGACAACACTTGAGGTCACAGAGGAAGGGTCAGCTGTTATCAGCTTTAGCTACACACACAATAGGCTACTTGTAACTAAAGTAACTAGTAACTAAAGTAACTAGTAACTAAAGTAACTAGTAACTAAAGCTGTAACAGATGAATGTAGCGGAGTAACTAAAGTAACTAGTAACTAAAGCTGGAACAGATGAATGTAATGGAGTAACTAAAGTAACTAGTAACTAAAGTAACTAGTAACTAAAGCTGTAACAGATGAATGTAGTGGAGTAACTAAAGTAACTAGTAACTAAAGTAACTAGTAACCAAAGCTGTAACAGATGAATGTAGTGGAGTAACTAAAGTAACTAGTAACTAAAGTAACTAGTAACTAAAGCTGTAACAGATGAATGTAGTGGAGTAACTAAAGTAACTAGTAACTAAAGCTGTAACAGATGAATGTAGTGGAGTAACTAAAGTAACTAGTAACTAGTAACTAAAGCTGTAACAGATGAATGTAGTGGAGTAACTAAAGTAACTAGTAACTAAAGCTGTAACAGATGAATGTAGTGGAGTAACTAAAGTAACTAGTAACCAAAGTAACTAGTAACTAAAGCTGTAACAGATGAATGTAGTGGAGTAACTAAAGTAACTAGTAACTAGTAACTAAAGCTGTAACAGATGAATGTAGTGGAGTAACTAAAGTAACTAGTAACTAAAGCTGTAACAGATGAATGTAGCGGAGTAACTAAAGTAACTAGTAACTAAAGCTGGAACAGATGAATGTAGCGGAGTAACTAAAGTAACTAGTAACTAAAGCTGTAACAGATGAATGTAGTGGAGTAACTAAAGTAACTAGTAACTAGTAACTAAAGCTGTAACAGATGAATGTAGTGGAGTAACTAAAGTAACTAGTAACTAAAGCTGTAACAGATGAATGTAATGGAGTAACTAAAGTAACTAGTAACTAAAGTAACTAGTAACTAAAGCTGTAACAGATGAATGTAGTGGAGTAACTAAAGTAACTAGTAACTAAAGCTGTAACAGATGAATGTAGTGGAGTAACTAAAGTAACTAGTAACTAAAGCTGTAACAGATGAATGTAGTGGAGTAACTAAAGTAACTAGTAACTAAAGCTGTAACAGATGAATGTAGTGGAGTAACTAAAGTAACTAGTAACTAAAGTAACTAGTAACTAAAGCTGGAACAGATGAATGTAGCGGAGTAACTAAAGTAACTAGTAACTAAAGCTGTAACAGATGAATGTAGTGGAGTAACTAAAGTAACTAGTAACTAAAGCTGTAACAGATGAATGTAGTGGAGTAACTAAAGTAACTAGTAACTAAAGCTGGAACAGATGAATGTAGTGGAGTAACTAAAGTAACTAGTAACTAAAGTAACTAGTAACTAAAGCTGTAACAGATGAATGTAGTGGAGTAACTAAAGTAACTAGTAACTAAAGCTGTAACAGATGAATGTAGTGGAGTAACTAAAGTAACTAGTAACTAGTAACTAAAGCTGTAACAGATGAATGTAGTGGAGTAACTAAAGTAACTAGTAACTAAAGCTGTAACAGATGAATGTAGTGGAGTAACTAAAGTAACTAGTAACCAAAGTAACTAGTAACTAAAGCTGTAACAGATGAATGTAGTGGAGTAACTAAAGTAACTAGTAACTAGTAACTAAAGCTGTAACAGATGAATGTAGCGGAGTAACTAAAGTAACTAGTAACTAAAGCTGTAACAGATGAATGTAGTGGAGTAACTAAAGTAACTAGTAACTAAAGTAACTAGTAACTAAAGCTGGAACAGATGAATGTAGTGGAGTAACTAAAGTAACTAGTAACTAAAGCTGTAACAGATGAATGTAGTGGAGTAACTAAAGTAACTAGTAACTAAAGTAACTAGTAACTAAAGCTGTAACAGATGAATGTAGTGGAGTAACTAAAGTAACTAGTAACTAAAGCTGTAACAGATGAATGTAGTGGAGTAACTACTGTAACAGATGAATGTAGTGGAGTAACTAAAGTAACTAGTAACTAAAGCTGTAACAGATGAATGTAGTGGAGTAACTAAAGTAACTAGTAACTAAAGTAACTAGTAACTAAAGCTGTAACAGATGAATGTAGTGGAGTAACTAAAGTAACTAGTAACTAAAGTAACTAGTAACTAAAGCTGTAACAGATGAATGTAGTGGAGTAACTAAAGTAACTAGTAACTAAAGTAACTAGTAACTAAAGCTGGAACAGATGAATGTAGTGGAGTAACTAAAGTAACTAGTAACTAAAGCTGTAACAGATGAATGTAGCGGAGTAACTAAAGTAACTAGTAACTAAAGCTGTAACAGATGAATGTAGTGGAGTAACTAAAGTAACTAGTAACTAAAGCTGTAACAGATGAATGTAGCGGAGTAACTAAAGTAACTAGTAACTAAAGCTGTAACAGATGAATGTAGCGGAGTAACTAAAGAAACTAGTAACTAAAGCTGTAACAGATGAATGTAGTGGAGTAACTAAAGTAACTAGTAACTAAAGCTGTAACAGATGAATGTAGTGGAGTAACTAGTAACTAAAGTAACTAGTAACT
The DNA here is from genome assembly GCF_031162955.1 of Sander vitreus. Lineage (NCBI taxonomy): Eukaryota > Metazoa > Chordata > Actinopteri > Perciformes > Percidae > Sander > Sander vitreus. The sequence continues at coordinate 1,106,425 of NC_135868.1, forward strand.
AAAGTAACTAGTAACTAAAGCTGGAACAGATGAATGTAGTGGAGTAACTAGTAACTAAAGTAACTAGTAACTAAAGTAACTAGTATCTAAAGCTGGAACAGATGACTGTAGTGGAGTAACTAAAGTAACTAGTAACTAAAGTAACTAGTAACTAAAGCTGTAACAGATGAATGTAGCGGAGTAACTAAAGTAACTAGTAACTAAAGCTGTAACAGATGAATGTAGTGGAGTAACTAGTAACTAAAGTAACTAGTAACTAAAGTAACTAGTAACTAAAGCTGGAACAGATGACTGTAGTGGAGTAACTAGTAACTAAAGTAACTAGTAACTAAAGTAACTAGTAACTAAAGCTGGAACAGATGAATGTAGTGGAGTAGAAGTAGAAAGCGGCATGAAAAGAAAAGACTCAAGTAAAGTACAAGTACCTCAAATTTGTACTTAAGTACAGTACTTGAGTAAATGTACTTAGTTACATTCCACCACTCCACTGCACACGATGGCTAAATCTGGCTAGAAATGGTGATAGGTGTAACCCGAGCCCTGGGTATCCTGCTCTGCCTTTGAGGAAATGAAAGCTCAGATGGACCAATCAGGAATCTTCCCTTTATGACGTCATAAAGCTCAATGTGAGCTGTAATTCTGCACCAAGGCTGAATTTCGAGAAAGATACTTCAGATACAGTATTAGAGACTGTTGTCTCTCTACGTACTACTCTCTACATACTACTCTCTACTGTTGTCTCTCTACATACTACTCTCTACATACTACTCTCTACTGTTGTCTCTCTACATACTACTCTCTACTGTTGTCTCTCTACATACTACTCTCTACTGTTGTCTCTCTACATACTACTCTCTACTGTTGTCTCTCTACATACTACTCTCTACATACTACTCTCTACTGTTGTCTCTCTACATACTACTCTCTACTGTTGTCTCTCTACATACTACTCTCTACATACTACTCTCTACATACTACTCTGTACTGTTGTCTCTCTACATACTACTCTCTACTGTTGTCTCTCTACATACTACTCTCTACTGTTGTCTCTCTACATACTACTCTCTACTGTTGTCTCTCTACATACTACTCTCTACTGTTGTCTCTCTACATACTACTCTCTACATACTACTCTCTACTGTTGTCTCTCTACATACTACTCTCTACTGTTGTCTCTCTACATACTACTCTCTACTGTTGTCTCTCTACATACTACTCTCACTGTTGTCTCTCTACATACTACTCTCTACTGTTGTCTCTCTACATACTACTCTCTACTGTTGTCTCTCTACATACTACTCTCTACATACTACTCTCTACTGTTGTCTCTCTACATACTACTCTCTACTGTTGTCTCTCTACATACTACTCTCTACTGTTGTCTCTCTACATACTACTCTCTACTGTTGTCTCTCTACATACTACTCTCTACTGTTGTCTCTCTACATACTACTCTCTACTGTTGTCTCTCTACACTCTACATACTACTCTCTACTGTTGTCTCTCTACATACTACTCTACTACTTCACTGCTGCCCTCTACATGCTACTCTCTACATACTACTCTCTACTGTTGTCTCTCTACATACTACTCTCTACTGTTGTCTCTCTACATACTACTCTCTACTGTTGTCTCTCTACATACTACTCTCTACTGTTGTCTCTCTACATACTACTCTCTACATACTACTCTCTACTGTTGTCTCTCTACATACTACTCTCTACCGCTGTCTCTCTACATACTACTCTCTACATACTACTCTCTACTGTTGTCTCTCTACATACTACTCTCTACTGTTGTCTCTCTACATACTACTCTCTACTGTTGTCTCTCTACATACTACTCTCTACTGTTGTCTCTCTACATACTACTCTCTACTGCTGTCTCTCTACATACTACTCTCTACTGTTGTCTCTCTACATACTACTCTCTACTGTTGTCTCTCTACATACTACTCTCTCTACTGTTGTCTCTCTACATACTACTCTACTGTTGTCTCTCTACATACTACTCTCTACATACTACTCTCTACTGCTGTCTCTCTACATACTACTCTACTGTTGTCTCTCTACATACTACTCTCTACCGTTGTCTCTCTACATACTACTCTCTACTGTTGTCTCTCTACATACTACTCTCTACATACTACTCTTTACTGTTGTCTCTCTACATACTACTGTCTACTGTTGTCTCTCTACATACTACTCTCTACTGTTGTCTCTCTACATACTACTCTCTACATACTCACTCTCTACCGCTGTCTCTACATACTACTCTCTACCGTTGTCTCTCTACATACTACTCTGTACATACTACTCTCTACTGCTGTCTCTCTACATACTACTTCTACTGCTGTCTCTCTACATACTACTCTCTACTACTGTCTCTACATACTACCCTCTACTGTTGTCTCTCTACATACTACTCTCTACCGTTGTCTCTCTACATACTACTCTCTACTGCTGTCTCTCTACATACTACTCTCTACCGTTGTCTCTCTACATACTACTCTCTACTGTTGTCTCTACATACTACTCTCTACTGTTGTCTCTCTACATACTACTCTCTAATGTTGTCTCTCTACATACTACTCTCTACTGTTGTCTCTCTACATAATACTCTCTACTGTTGTCTCTCTACATACTACTCTCTACTGTTGTCTCTCTACATACTACTCTCTACATACTACTCTCTACTGCTGTCTCTCTACATACTACTCTCTACATACTACTCTACTGTTGTCTCTCTATTTACTACTCTCTACTGTTGTCGCTCTACATACTACTCTCTACTGTAGTCTCTCTACATACTACTCTCTACATACTACTCTGTAATGCAGTCTTTCTACAAACTACTCTCTACTGTTGTCTCTCTACATACTACTCTCTACTGTTGTCTCTCTACTTACTACTCTCTACATACTACTCTCTACTGCAGTCTTTCTACATACTACTCTCTACTGCTGTCTCTCTACATACTACTCTGTACATACTACTCTCTACTGTTGTCTCTCTACATACTACTCTCTACCGTTGTCTCTCTACATACTACTCTCTACATACTACTCTCTACTGTTGTCTCTCACATACTACTCTACTGTTGTCTCTCTACATACTACTCTCTACATACTACTCTCTACGTTGCTCTCTACATACTACTCTCTACATACTACTCTCACCGTTGTCTCTACATACTACTCTCCACTGTTGTCTCTACATACTACTCTCCACTGTTGTCTCTACATACTACTCTCTATTGTTGTCTCTCTACATACTACTCTCTACATACTACTCTCTACTGTTGTCTCTCTACATACTACTCTCTACTGTTGTCTCTCTACATACTACTCTCTACATACTACTTACATACTACTCCACGTTGTCTCTCTACATACTACTCTCTACCGTTGCTCTCTACATACTACTCTACATACTACTCTCTACTGTTGTCTCTACATACTACTCTCTACCGTTGTCTCTCTACATACTCACTCTCTACATACTACTCTCTACCGCTGTCTCTCTACATACTACTCTCTCTACATACTACTCTCTCTACATACTACTCTCTACTGTTGTCTCTCTACATACTACTCTCTACCTGTCTACTCTCTCTACATACTACTCTCTACTGTTGTCTCTCTACATACTACTCTCTACTGTTGTCTCTACATACTACTCTCTACATACTACTCTCACTGTTGTCTCTCTACATACTACTCTCTACTGTTGTCTCTCTACATACTACTCTCTACCGTTGTCTCTCTACATACTACTCTCTACCGTTGTCTCTACATACTACTCTCTACCGTTGTCTCTACATACTACTCTCTACATACTACTCTCTACCATTGTCTCTCTACATACTACTCTCTACTGTTGTCTCTCTACATACTACTCTCTACATACTACTCTCTACTGTTGTCTCTCTACATACTACTCTGTACATACTACTCTCTACCGTTGTCTCTCTACATACTACTCTCTACTGTTGTCTCTACATACTACTCTCTACCACTGCTCTCTACATACTACTCTCTACCGTTGTCTCTCTACATACTACTCTCTACTGTTGTCTCTCTACATACTACTCTCTACCGTTGTCTCTCTACATATCTCTCTACCGTTGTCTCTCTACATACTACTCTCTACCGTTGTCTCTCTACATACTACTCTGTACATACTACTCTCTACTGTTGTCTCTCTACATACTACTCTCTACTGTTGTCTCTCTACAGCTACTCTCTACTGTTGTCTCTCTACAGCTACTCTCTACTGTTGTCTCTCTACATACTACTCTCTACCGTTGTCTCTCTACATTCTACTCTCTACATACTACTCTCTACCGTTGTCTCTCTACATACTACTCTGTACATACTACTCTCTACCGTTGTCTCTCTACATACTACTCTGTACATACTACTCTCTACCGTTGTCTCTCTACATACTACTCTCTACATACTACTCTCTACCGTTGTCTCTCTACATACTGCTTGGAAAAGGAGGTTTGAGAGGGATGTGTAGGTGGCTGGCTGGAGACCAGTGGAGGTGTTGGTGAGAATATTTTAGTCCAGTCACTTGTTATTCCACAATTTCTTTCTTTATTACAGTAATATCAAGGTAACAGGGTGTGTGTGTGTGTGTGTGTGTGTTTTCTAGGAGGGAAAAGGATATGGGTTAGTAGAGTCAATATAGTGTTTAGTAACTCCTAAATAATGTTGATGACTCACTGACGTCCAGTGGTCACCGGTTAATGAGACAGCGTTTGCACCTTGCAGCTGTTCAGTGTGGCTGCTTTCTCCGTGTCGTACAGGCTGTGTATGCGTGAAAACTGCTGTCAGTAGTATTATACTGCAGTATAACTGTATTATACTGCAGTATAATACAGTTATACTGCAGTATAATACTACTACTGTCCCCCTCGACGGCAATGAGACGGGTCAGAACATGCCAACCGTAGTACGTCTTTAAGACCCGAGTCCTCTACGATGCTGACAGGTCTGCAGTTAGTTGCCACCCGTTTAGCCCGCTAGCGTTAGCATCACGGTAACTGTACGACTATGTTTAGCTCCGTAGGTGGAAGCTCAAGCTTGACGTGCTTCAGCTTTCGACTCGTCTACGAGCCGTCCGGGAGTTTTGGAAAATAAAAAGCTCCATTCAGAGTTATTGCTGCTGTGTTTCTCCATCATCACTACTCTTTACATACTACTCTCTACTGTTGTCTCTCTACATACTACTCTCTACATACTACTCTCTACTGTTGTCTCTCTACTCTCTACTGTTGTCTCTCTACATACTACTCTCTACTGTTGTCCCTCTACATACTACTCTCTACATACTACTCTCTACTGTTGTCTCTCTACATACTACTCTCTACATACTACTCTCTACTGTTGTCCCTCTACATACTACTCTCTACTGTTGTCCCTCTACATACTACTCTCTACTGTTGTCCCTCTACATACTACTCTCTACTGTTGTCCCTCTACATACTACTCTCTACTGTTGTCTCTCTACATACTACTCTCTACTGTTGTCTCTCTACTGTTGTCTCTACATACTACTCTGTACATACTACTCTCTACTGTTGTCCCTCTACATACTACTCTCTACTGTTGTCTCTCTACATACTACTCTCTACTGTTGTCTCTCTACATACTACTCTCTACTGTTGTCTCTCTACTGTTGTCTCTCTACATACTACTCTCTACTGTTGTCCCTCTACATACTACTCTCTACTGTTGTCTCTCTACTGTTATCTCTACATACTACTCTCTACATACTACTCTCTACTGTTGTCCCTCTACATACTACTCTCTACTGTTGTCTCTCTACTGTTGTCTCTCTACATACTACTCTCTACTGTTGTCCCTATACATACTACTCTCTACTGTTGTCTCTCTACTGTTGTCTCTCTACATACTACTCTACTGTTGTCCCTCTACATACTACTCTACCTTTGTATCTCTACATACTACTCTCTACTGTTGTCTCTCTTCATACTACTCTCTACTGCAGTCTCTCTACATACTACTCTCTACTGTTGTCTCTCTACATACTACTCTCTACTGTTGTCCCTCTACATACTACTCTCTACTGTTGTCTCTCTACATACTACTCTCTACTGTTGTCTCTCTACATACTACTCTCTACTGTTGTCTCTCTACATACTACTCTCTACTGTTGTCTCTCTACATACTACTCTCTACTGTTGTCCCTCTACATACTACTCTACTGTTGTCCCTCTACATACTACTCTCTACTGTTGTCCCTCTACATACTACTCTCTACTGTTGTCCCTCTACATACTACTCTACCTTTGTATCTCTACATACTACTCTCTACTGTTGTCTCTCTACATACTACTCTCTACTGTTGTCTATTCTACATACTGCTTGGAAAAGGAGGTTGTGAAATGAGAAGTAACGGTGCTGCAAAGGGTCAAAATAGTAGCTGTTAGGCACGACGCCAAGTCCAGTGAAGCGTAAAATAAATTAATAAATGGCGGCATGCGATTAACGCGATTGAAAAAAATGAACGCGTTATTCTCGGCCCTTAATCGCATCGTGATTAACGCGTTAATGCTGACAGCCCTGATTATTTTCATTGTTAATAAAGTGTGTGGATTATTTTCTGGATGAATGGATTAGTTGTTTGGTCTCTAAAATGTCAGAAAATGTACCGACTCTAACTCACACCGTTATTTATCCTGTATGTTGCTTTAGCTAATCGCTAACTCTAGCTACAGTAGCTAATCGTTACTGTCTGGGGGAAGATCGCTCAGAAAAGCTCAGGGGGAGCGGCTGCTTGCAGCTCTTTAACCCTCGTGGTCTCCTTTCGGGTTCACAACTGAAAATCAACTGATTTTGGCACTTTTATTTGATGATTTTGTCACTTTTTTCAACATTTTTGTCACTTTTTGAACATTTGTCATTTTTTTAAAAACATTTGTCACTTTTTGAACATTGTTGTCACTTTTTGAACATTTGTCATTTTTTTAAAAACATTTGTCACTTTTTGAACATTGTTGTCACTTTTTGAACATTGTTGTCACTTTTTTCATCATTTGTCACTTTTTTCAACATTTGTCATTTTTTAAAACATTTGTCACTTTTTGAACATTGTTGTCACTTTTTTCATCATTTTTGTCACTTTTTACATCTTTTGTCAATTTTTTCAACATTTGTCACTTTTTTCAACATTTGTCACTTTTTTCAATATTTTTGTCATTTTTTTCAATATTTGTCACTTTTTTCATCATTTGTCACTTTTTCCAACATTTGTCACTTTTTCCAACATTTGTCACTTTTTTCAACATTTGTCATTTTTTTCATCATTTTTGTCACTTTTTCCAAAATTTGTCACTTTTTTCATCATTTGTCACTTTTTTCAACATTTGTCACTTTTTCCAACATTTGTCACTTTTTTCATCATTTTTGTCACTTTTTTCAACATTTGTCACTTTTTTCATCATTTTTTCCAACATTTGTCACTTTTTCCAACATTTGTCACTTTTTTCATCATTTTTTTTCCAACATTTGTCACTTTTTCCAACATTTGTCATTTTTTTCATCATTTGTCACTTTTTTCATCATTTGTCACTTTTTTCATCATTTGTCACTTTTTCCAACATTTGTCACTTTTTTCCATCATTTGTCACTTTTTTCAACATTTGTCACTTTTTTCATCATTTTTGTCACTTTTTCCAACATTTGTCACTTTTTCCAACATTTGTCACTTTTTTCATCATTTGTCACTTTTTTTCAACATTTGTCACTTTTTTCATCATTTGTCAATTTTTTCATCATTTGTTACTTTTTCCAACATTTGTCACTTTTTCCAACATTTGTCACTTTTTTCATCATTTGTCACTTTTTTCAACATTTGTCACTTTTTCCAACATTTGTCACTTTTTTCCAACATTTGTCACTTTTTTCATCATTTGTCACTTTTTTTTCAACATTTGTCACTTTTTTTTCATCATTTGTCACTTTTTTCATCATTTGTCACTTTTTTAACTTTGTCATTTTTTTCATCATTTTTGTCATTTTTTCCAACATTTGTCACTTTTTCCAACATTTGTCACTTTTTGAACATTTGTCATTTTTTTCATCATTTTTGTCACTTTTTCCAACATTTGTCACTTTTTTCATCATTTGTCACTTTTTCCAACATTTGTCACTTTTTTCATCATTTGTCACTTTTTCCAACATTTGTCACTTTTTCCAACATTTGTCACTTTTTTCAACATTTGTGTCACTTTTTCCAACATTTGTCACTTTTTCCAACATTTGTCACTTTTTTCATCATTTGTCATTTTTTTCAACATTTGTCACTTTTTTCATCATTTGTCACTTTTTTTAACATTTGTCACTTTTTTCATCATTTGTCAATTTTTTCATCATTTGTTACTTTTTCCAACATTTGTCACTTTTTTCATCATTTGTCATTTTTTTCATCATTTGTCACTTTTTCCAACATTTGTCACTTTTTTCATCATTTGTCACTTTTTCCAACATTTGTCACTTTTTTCCAACATTTGTCACGTTTTTCAACATTTGTCATTTTCTCTCTACATACTACTCTCTACTGTCTCTCTACTGTTGTCCCTCTACATACTACTTTTTCCAACATTTGTCACTTTTTTCCAACATTTGTCACTTTTTCCAACATTTTTGTCACTTTTTCCAACATTTGTCACTTTTTTCAACATTTGTCACTTTTTGAACATTTGTGTCACTTTTTTCAAAATTTTTGTCACTTTTTTCAACATTTGTCACTTTTTTCAACTTTTCTCACTTTTTGAACATTTGTCACTTTTTTCCAACATTTGTCATTTTTTTCAACATTTGTCATTTTCTCTCTACATACTACTCTCTACTGTTGTCTATTCTACATACTGCTTGGAAAAGGAGGTTGTGATATGAGGAAGTGGCAGCTTGATGATAAGTAACGGTGCTGCAAAGGGTCAAAATAGTAGCTGTTGTAGAAGTGTGATTTCGCCTGTGGACGGGCTCACTGTTGCCCCTTGTGGCCGCTGGCGGAAACAACAGCCATTACAGCAGCAGTAGTATTACCGCTGGGTGCATTCTGCCCTCCGGCCTCAGGGGGCAGCACGGAGCCCACTGCAGTTTCTTGGCACAACACAACAAGGCGCAGAAGTCCAGAAAAACGTACATGGAGAAGTGACTCAAAATTGAGATTTAAGCTTTATTGGAAGTGTTTTCAAACAGTATGTTTGTTTTTTACATCCCTGAGATTCTTAGTACACCAACTAGAGTGGGGTTAACCCCAGCTTTGCCTGTAAACTAACTTCAAATCATTATCTGCAACCCAAACACATGTTCACAGTGTTTAAACTACATTCTGTCACATTGACGGCACTCTGTTGTATACATTATATGACTCTTACCTGTGGAAAGATGGTCTGACTCTGCAATATATCCTCCTCTGCTGTCACTCTTAAACCTGGATTGAGCTGTAATACCGCGAGACAAATGTGCAGTGACATAAAAAAGCTCATACTGCCATCTGCTGACCGATTTTATACTAGCAGGCAGTCTCTCTTGCAGTCAGTGGCACAAATAGTACAGAAATAAACGACCACATGTGTGTATCAACATAAATAAATGCCCATAAATCCGCTTAGAAATCATAGAAAAAAAGACGCTCCTTATAACTGCAGAACCTGCTTGAGAAACGTCACGTTTTTAGGTTTTCTTCAGTATTGAAGTAATCCAGTGTTAGTTGTCTGCACATCCATGGGTACACTGCAATCATGATCTACTAGTAGGTCATTCGGCATACTTTATATAAAGATATTTTGACTAAAATGTTAACAATTTAGGCTAGTAAATCAGCTTTAACATCATTGAAAAAAAGACGCTACTTACAGTATAACTGCAGAACCTGCCTGAGAAACATCACGTTTTTAGGTTGTCTTCAGTATTAAGTAATCCAGTGTTAGTTGTCTGTACATCCATGGGTACACTGCAGAGAAGAGCTGCTCATAGTTAATTCGGCATACTTTTAGTAGAGATTCTTTGACTAAAATGTAAACAATTATATGCTAGAAGAAACGTTTTTCTTAAAACTTTATTTACAAAGTGGAACTCACAACAGGAAATACATTGTATGCTCAAAGGTACCACACGCTAACACATCAATAAAGAAATATAATATAACAATAACATCTTTAAAGGAAATATCAACAGGTCTGTAACATTAAGTGCAGTTTTCACTGTAGTCCAGCAGATGGAAGCGTTGGTTCACACATGTTTATTAAACACAATCAGCAGATTACAGCTTCTGAAGGAGACGGGAAAATAATAGTCACATAAAACATAAAATAGTGCAAAAAGCTGTAAAAAAATCATAAAAAAGCTGCTTAAAAATATCAAATAAAGTGACAAAAGAGAATCACAAAAAGCAACCAAAAAGCATTAAAAAAGTGTCAGAAAAAAGCATAAAAATTTTGCAAAAATTGCATAAAAATGGTGCCAAAAAAAGCATAACAAATTGTGCAAAAAGCTCTAAAAAACATTAAAAAAATCATCCAAAAAGCTGCTTAAAAATATCAAATAAAGTGACAAAAGAGAATCACAAAAAGCAACCAAAAAGCATTAAAAAAGTGTCAGAAAAAGCATAAAAATGGTGCAAAAATAGCATAAAAATGGTGCCAAAAAAAGCATAAAAAATTGTGCAAAAAGCTCTAAAAAACATTAAAAAAATCATCAAAAAAGCTGCTTCAAAATATCAAATAAAGTGAAATGTCGTGTAAATAGCTCCGGTAAATGGGATAAAAATCTCCTTGGGAGAAATAGATTTAGAGTGAGCCCCGGATGTTTACGTCTGGCTCCGCCCCCTGGGACATGAAGTACTCTGTCAGTACTTTGTACACACTTCTTTACCTGATCACTCCATCATTACTCCAGTTATTTAACATAATGACAGGACAACTCAGTCATTTAGTGAACTGGGGAGCCGTCTCCAAACCCTCTGCTTCTAAGAAGACTTTACCTCCTAAAAGCTGAAATCAGAGGAGTTTTTAAATGAGAAATGAGCTGTGTTGTAAACAGTGTTGCTGCGTTCCTTATCGCGTACTTTTTCTTCGGGACATTAAACTCTGAGATAACATCCCAGCTTGAACTTTGAGCCTCTTGCTCAGATATGCTGCACAGAGGATTGTGGGTCAGAAAAGCACGCTGGCTTGCATACTGCAAAATGCAACCAGAGTGCATCGGGACACATTATTTGGCATTCTGCATTTGACATTATATGTATTGGGATGTACTATATCTTTCCCTGTCATACTAATGGTAGTATGGGCATTGCAACACACCCAGTATCTCTCTCAGAGCACTCCTCTTCCAGGAATGAACAAAGCTTGATAACCCCTCCCTCCTCTTCCTCCTCTCTAACACAGCTAGCTCCACTCTGTGCACATATTTCCTTGTTCCCTCCCCCTTCAGAGCTACAGTTTGCAGATGGGTGTAACCAACATGCTGGGGGAAGGACAACAGCCTATCACATGCTGTTGTTACATCAGAGCTCAGACTAGTTTCACTTCTCAGGAAGTGAGACTCAGACAGTCGTTGTCACTGAGCGAGAGGTGAAATGGCGCAGAAAGGAGTTCAGCTGGACCGGGAAACTATTTCTTGTTCCATCTGTCTGGATCTACTGAAGGATCCGGTGACTATTCCCTGTGGACACAGCTACTGCATGAACTGTATTAAAGGCTTCTGGGATGAAGGGGATGAGAAGGAAATGTACAGCTGCCCTCAGTGCAGGCAGAGCTTCACACCGAGGCCTGTACTGGTGAAAAGCACCATGTTAGCAGATTTAGTGGAGCAGCTGAAGAAGACTGGACTCCAAGCTGCTCCTGCTGATCTCTGCTATGCTGGAGCTGAAGATGTGGCCTGTGATGTCTGCACCGGGAGAAAACTCAAAGCCATCAAGTCCTGTCTGATCTGTCTTGTCTCTTACTGTGAGAAACACCTTCAGCTTCATTACGATGTAGCTCAGTTAAAGAAACACAAGCTGGTGGAGCCGTCCAAGAAGCTCCAGGAGAACGTCTGCTCTCGTCATGATGAGGTGATGAAGATGTTCTGTCGTACTGATCAGCAGCTTATCTGTTATCTCTGCTCCGTGGACGAACATAAAGGCCACGACACAGTCTCAGCTGCAGCAGAGAGAGCTGAGAGGCAGAGAGAGCTCGAGGGGAGTCGACAGACCATCCAGCAGAGAATCCAGGACAGAGAGAAAGATGTGAAGCTGCTTCAACAGCAGGCGGAGGCCATCGATCTCTCTGCTGATAAAGCAGTGGAGGACAGCGAGAAGATCTTCACCGAGCTGATCCGTCTCCTGGAGAAAAGAAGCTCTGATGTGAAGCAGCAGGTCAGATCCCAGCAGAAAAGTGAAGCGAGTCGAGTCAAAGAGCTTCAGGAGGAGCTGGAGCAGGAGATCACTGAGCTGAAGAGGAAAGACGCTGAGCTGAAGAAGCTCTCACACACAGAGGATCACAACCAGTTTCTACACAACTACCCCTCACTGTCACCACTCAGCCAATCAACATCCAGCATTCAGATCCGTCCTCTGAGCTGCTTTGAGGACGTGACGGCGGCTGTGTCAGAAGTCAGAGATAAACTGCAGGACGTCCTGAGAGAGGAGTGGACAAACGTCTCACTGACAGGGACTGAAGTGGACGTTTTACTGCCACAACCAGAGCCCAAGACCAGAGCTGGATTCTTAAAATATTCACGTGAAATCACACTGGATCCAAACACAGTAAACACACAGCTGTTATTATCTGAGGGGAACAGGAAAGTAACATTAATGAGACAACAACAGTCTTATTCTAGTCACCCAGACAGATTCACTGACTGGCCTCAGGTCCTGAGTAGAGAGAGTCTGACTGGACGTTGTTACTGGGAGGTGGAGACGAGAGGAAGAGTTGTTGTAGCAGTCGCATACAAGAATATCAGCAGAGCAGGGTGGTCGGATGAATGTGGATTTGGACGAAATGACAAATCTTGGGCGTTAGATTGTACCAACCACATTTATACATTTTGGTCCAACAAAGTCCAAACTCCCGTCTCACGTCCTGGGTCCTCCAGAGTAGGAGTGTACCTGGATCACAGTGCAGGTATTCTGTCCTTCTACAGCGTCTCTGGAACCATGACTCTCCTCCACAGAGTCCAGACCACATTCACTCAGCCCCTCTATGCTGGACTAATGGTTTGTGGTTATGGAGACTCTGCTGAGTTGTGTAAACTGAAATAGTCAGAAGTCATTTAATGGTTAATTTCTGTCATTCTGAGTTATTTTTTATTAAAAAAAGGAAGACTTCTCTAAATTGCAGCTTGTTAAATGTTAATATTTTCTGGTTCCTTCACTCCTCGAGGATTTTCAATGTTTACACACACACACACACAGACACACACACAGACACACACAAACACACTCACACAAACACCTACACACACACACACACACAGACACAGACACACACACACACACACACACACACACACACACACACACACACACACACACACACACACACACACACACACACACACACACACACACACACACACACACACACACAGACACACACACACACACACACACACACACACACACAGACAGAGACACACACGCACACACGTGTATACACACACACACACACCTATACACACACACACCTACACACACAGACACACAGTCACAGACACACACACACACACACAAACACAGACACACACACACACACACACACACACACAGAGACACACACACACGCACACACACACACACACACACACACACACACACACACAGACACACACACACACACACACACACACACCTACACACAGACACACACACACAGTCACAGACACACACAGACACACACAAACACAGACACACACAAACACAGAGACACACACACACACACATACACACACACACACACCCACACACACACACACACACACACAGACACATACACACACACATACACACACACACACACACACACACACACACACACACACACAGTCTCTGCTGAGTTGTGTAAACTGAAATAGTCAGAAGTCATTTAAGGGTTAATTTCTGTGTTAACTCTTCAACTGATTTAGTCTCCATGTTTGATGCTGATTTTTGGGACTTTCTGTTTTCTCAACATTTTTCTGTCAGTGTTTTCAATGGTTTTCATGTGTTTACACGTTGTTGTTGCTTTGTTTCTGTTCTTGTTGCCTTTTCTTTTTTCTTTTTTTGCTCGTATCAACATTTTTTGTCACTTTCTTCGACATTTATTATCTTTCCTAAACATTAGTGATGATTAGTGTGACGTCTTTATTTGCTCGTGTTGAGGTTGTAGAAGTGATGAGATGATTTAGGGTGGTGATGAACATCATTGGGGGAGAAGTCTTTACCCAGATGATGTGTAGATATGAGCTGTTGTTTGTCATTCATGTATTTCTCCACGTTATGTATCTGCGGGACAGGAAGATGTCTGTTAAATAGCAGTGTCTTAATAGTGTATATAAGGCTGTTTAAGCTGTATGTTAAAATAGACGAGTCGAAGAAAACCTTTCAAGACGGCGGAAAGGCTTCAGGACATCGTATTTCTGTTTATATCTGACATGTTTAGCATTTCATCTCATATATTTAGTTCCCCCTATCGAGAAATAAAGACTTTTAAATCCAGAAACACCGTTCTTGTGACTTGACGATACCTCTGAAGTGACTTGTAAGACCTCTTGCAGATACGAGGCAATAGCATATGCTAAGTCTTTCCAAATGCTCAATCAGGCTCCAACTGCTAAAGGGTTGTTTGGTGGGATGTTTTTAAGAAAGACAGAGACCATGGGAGGGGAGGGGGGAGTTTTATTATATGTGAAAAGTACTATTAACCCTTGTAAGGTGTTCATATGTTTGTCACGCAGCCAATGTTCCCGTGGACCCACCACATTATTAGGCTTTTAAATCAATACAGCCATGAACATTTATGTAACAATGCTTAACAGATGTTTACTTTAGCTCAATTACCAATGATACATACGGTCATTTATGGTTCATATTTGCCATTTACCCCTGTGAGGTCACATTTATGATCATATGATCATTTTCGTTTTATTGTGAGAATAGCAGGTGCAGAAAGACAACATAGTTTCATAGCACCTACAATTAAACACACTCGGGTCCAGTAGACCAGAACACCTCATATGTAATAGTTATGTGTAGGGGGGTGTACCGAGCCAAGGCCAATTAGTTTGAGTTAGAAGAAATAATAAATAGCATAATATGTCTTTTAGCAAACATTGAAAACGGGTCCCACAGACCCAAACACCACACAAGGGTTAAATGCAAACAAACTGAATGGCATAGGGAATCTGATATTGAATGTGTTGGTGTCAACATTTCACTTTCAGCTGAAATGGCATTCACTTTAATCTGTCTATAGCGAAAACCCTCAGCAAAGCTTGAGGTCTATGATCAGGTAAAAAACCTTCATAGTTTGGATTTTAACAAAGAGGTCATATTGATGGGGGACTTTAATGTCAATTGGAGTGATAAGGGTGGAACGAAGAAGCTTAAAACCATTACAGACTATGTTAATCTTACACAGTTAATTGAACAACCCACAAGAATAACTAATCGGTCAGAAACTGAAATAGATGTTCACAAATAAACCAGAAAGACTTACTAAGACCTTTAATCTAATGACAGGGCTGTCAGATCACAATATCATTCTCTTTGACAGGAAGCTAAAAAAGGTTTATGAGGTTTTTTAACATTAATATGAGTTCCCACTAAGGTCTATATAAAAGAGACTTCAGATACAGTATTAGGGGACCACTAAGGTCTATATAAAAGAGACTTCAGATACAGTATTAGGGGACCACTAAGGTCTATGTAAAAGAGACTTCAGATACAGTATTAGGGGACCACTAAGGCCTATATAAAAAGACTTCAGATACAGTATTAGTGGACCACTAAGGTCTATATAAGAGACTTCAGATACAGTATTAGGGGACCAATAAGGTCTATATAAAAAGAGACTTCAGATACAGTATTAGGGGACCACTAAGGTCTATATAAAAGAGACTTCAGATACAGTATTAGGGGACCACTAATCTGGTCTGGTGAAGTTTTAAATCATGTATTCCTAAAGGGAGTCTGGTGTGGGGGTTATGTTATAGCTACCGCCCCCGACTGTAGTGACGTTTCGCACCCCCCGAGTGCGTGATGACGTCGTCACAGAGGCCGCACCTGTGTGATGCCGTTAATATTGGATCTTATTTAGATGAAGGTGTTAAAAACGCCGTTGTTAGACCAATGGGTAAAGGCTAAAAGTTAGGAGTCCCCTATGACGGTCATATGGTCATAGGGTCGAGGGGTTATATATATATATATATATATATATATTGAAAAAAGATGGTGCTATTTTATGTCAGTGTTTGGGGGTTCATGTATTTCTGTTGTATTTCTGTTGTATGTTCTGACCAATGGGTAAAGGCTAAAAGTTAAGAGTACCCTATGACGGTCATATGGTCATAGGAGCAAGGGGTTATATATATATATATATTGAAAAAAGACGGTGCTATTTTATGTCAGTGTTTGGGGGTTCATGTATTTCTGTTGTTTTTGTGCAGGGAGATCAGTATTACAGGATATAAGACTATTAGTTATTAAACCAATCCTCTGGTTTAATAAGAAAAAGAAATCGAGCTGAAAGCACTAAGTAAGCTGAAATTGGGTAATTATCTACAGAAATGTTTATGTGATTTTTATTATTTATTTTATACAAGGTGTTTTATATCACTAATGGTATCTTATTGTTTAGGTCGTCTTTACCTCTACAAAAGCGACAGTGTGGTGAGGGGGTTTATTTAATATATAATATATAATATATATATAATATAATATTTAAAAGGGGTTATTTTCTCATAAAGTGTGTGAGTGTGTGTCTCAGAAATCTCAGGGGTCTTCCCCACCCAAATCATCATGGTCGACCATTGCTAGTGATGAGACTGCATCTACTGTGGTAACCGAGGGCCCTGATTATGCTGTAGAGGTACCACACTTTGTATCTAACTAGATATACTCAACTAACGTGGTAAAAATCTTTATATGTATATTAAAACTGTTCGACCCCATATGTTTTCAGACGCTAAATGCTGTAGCAGCATTGCAGAGAGAGCATCCAGAGGCAGGGGTGTCATTCACCCCTTCATTGGAGGTGTTACATTTCCCAGAGAGAGAGGGTGATGATAAGGGGCCAACAGGAGGGGGTTTACAACGTGGGGACGTAGCAGATTTCCAGGACACAGAAGTGTCAACGGTGCCCACAGTCGTAATTGACCCAATCCAAGTTCTACCTCAAAGTGGCGCTGAAGAGGTGAGTACCTGCTAGTGTGTTTTATGGGTCTGTAGCATTGTGTGGAGGGGTTATCACATGTCTGAAGGTGTGTGTGTGTGTGTGTTTATTTAAACAAATGTGTTTTTATTATGTCATAGTCATGAAGGAGAAAGCAACGAATCACCAGAAATAGACCACACATCGATTACCTCTAATCTGGACCCGTGTCAATGTCGTGGGAATGAAGGTGATATAGAATGTGCTTGTATGTGTTTTATTCCAGACACACCCATCAGCCAGAGGCCTGGTGTTTCCTGTAATCACACGGTCAATGGAGCAGACAAAGGGCGCCCCAGTGCTCATGCATCAGCAAACGTCTCTGTAAATACAGAGGATATTGATGAGGCATTTGAATGTGGTCAAATATTGGATTGTTTTAGTACTAACAGCAGTTTTGAGACAGTCGCCCCCATAAACCGTCCTGAGCAGATAACATCATTACAGGGTGAGGCACTCTTCGCCTTCTGCGCCGAAACTACACGTCGACACACTGCGTCAGATGCGATACATGACCAAAACAAAAATATCAATAATCTGGTGAATAAAGTAGACGCATTGCAGACAGCTTATGCACAGTTGTTTGACGTAGTCACAGCCTTGGGTGTGGCGTTAAATAGTTACGGCAGAGGTCTTGAGAGGTCTGAGGCACAGCATCTGCAGCGATCAGTCGCCCTCAACACACTACTGGTTCCGTTGATAGCCATATTTTCAAAAGACAATAACAAAATGAAGTGAAGCAGTCATTGGGGGTCTGTAAAAAAAAACAACAAAATAACATTAATAGCAAAAATGGGTACCCCCGCCAAAAAACCTAAAAAATCAGAGCAAATACATACACACTACAGTGACACCGATGTAGATGCTTTATGTGCAGATGACTATACCCGTGCTGCGTGCCATCACGATGCGTATATTCAGTGGTGTGAGAAACAGAGAAAAATATTCCAAGATGTACTAGACAACATGTGCACGGCTGGCCCCAGTGGCACACTTCCCCAAGAAACAGCTAGCCTTGGCACCATACAGGCATCAAATCAGGCCCCACCAACAGTATATCCAGACAGACCTGGGGATTGTCTCGTCACCATACAACCCACAAATCCTGAACTGAACAACATATGTACAGCTTGCCCCAGTGGCACACTTCCCCAAGAAACAGCCAGCCTTGGCACCATACAGGCATCAAATCAGGCCCCACCAACAGTGTATCCAGACAGACCTGGGGATTGTCTCGTCACCATACAACCCACAATTCCTAATCACACAAGGCAGACGTGTTTTGCTAGTGTCCAATCATCAAATTGTATACGTACAGATGATTATATAGAACCACAGCCATCCACAAGTACATACATGGGGCCAACTATAAATCCTCAGGGGCCAATACAGTGTGGAGAGGGTCGGGTTTCTAGGATAGCATCCAAAGAGATTCCTGTTTTTAATGCGGCGGTATTTCGTCAAGCCATTGATTTTCGAAATAGTGATTTGACGGATATTGGTAGTGTGCCAGCGCGAGTGCATAGTACCCTAACGGGGTTAATCGAGAGGGCATTAGACACCCTGTCAACACATATACCGTTGGAAAGCTCCCTCTCTCCTGTACAATGCTGTTGGATCCAAATATGGTCATTTTCCTTTTTATCAGCAACCAATCGTGAAAGTAAAAGGGGGGATTTAACTCTAAATGAGCAATCTCATTGGCTGATGCCAATTTCTGACAACGTGATTCGCTTAGAATCGTCACGTGACGCGCTCTGACATTTCCGCGGTAGTTCAGAACGTCGAAAGAAGTGCGTCAAACGGTCGAAAATCACCTCAGAGAAGACGAAAACAGGTGTTATTAGCAAGAAGACACGGGATTACAAACTGAGACAGCAGGTGATGAAATGCCTTCACGTAGTACGTTGATGTTTAAACTGTCCTTCAGACAACAGGAGTGTTCAGACAGTGGAGGTAATCAGACTGTCTCTCTCTCTGTCTCTCTCTGTCTCTCTCTCTCTCTCTCTCTCGATACCATCTGATAATATTCGCGACAATATTGACCTCTTTGAAAATGTGGTTGAAAAGGTCGGGCAGGGTGTGGTTGTCCGTCAGCATATAGGCCTATAAATTCTGCATCATCGTGTCCGAAATTAAAGGGGTTACGTGCATACGAACCGGTGTATGATTCATTATCAACGAAAGCTATAACTACGAATTTAGGTATCTGTCCTATGAATAAATTCTCTTGGTTACACACTCTCGTACCTGTCGGTATGGAGAATGTTTTTATGGCTACTCTGTCAATAGAATATTTGGCATTAGTGTGTTGTAGTGCTCTACTATGGGCTAGTCTCACAGTCGGAGCCACTGTTATCTTTTTTACAAACAGACTGGCAGACATTATTTTCACAGTGAATTGAACATTTCCTGGGGTCATTAGTGCAAAGTCATCTTTTGACCGGATGAATTTAAGTGAAATGTCCACACCATTTAGCAGCAGTTTTTCTTGAAAGAACAAGTCGGCATGTACTGGCGATATTAATTCCACAATACGACTTTCACCAGTGTAGGATCCCCGTTGCTCTAACCCCAAATTATTGCGTGTAATAGATGTATCATCCATTTTTCCATCTGTGTCTTTACAGAATAGGCCAGTGCTGAACTGTGTATCTAGTGTTTCTCTTCCATAGTTTAGCAAACATTCAATAATTCCTCTGTATGGGTACGTATTTGAAGACTGTGTAATCAATCTATCGCCCAGCATTATATCTACTTGGGAAAAAAGACTGCATCCAGGGTAGTTTATAAACCCCACAGCAGCTGCATTAGCCAGCAATGTGCCGTCAGGATTTGTAATCCTTACACGTGTGTACAGATATGAATCGTTAAGATCGATGTAATCTTCGCCACTAGCTGATATGAAAAACTCTATAGGACCACTGTCTGTTAGAGCGGACATGGACGGTATTTCTAGGAAAGTTGATTTTTTAATAGATGTCTGAGTGTACGGTACGGTACGGTAAACAGGTCCAATTCTGTCTTCACACACACTTCCGACTGATTATGAATGAAAGCCATGATTACTTCCTAAGATTAATTTAGAATATGTCTTTTGCTAAGACCAGAGAGCGTCGGGTCGGAGCTCTGCGTCTTCTGAAAGCTGTCTTCTTTTTGATGACTCTTCGTTTTTTGGTTGTGGTTTTACGTTTCCTAGATACAACCTGGTACGCCCACATACTGAGGGATTTCTTCTTAACGGTTTGCGACTGTACGCCATGAGACCACTTCCCTGCTGTCTGGTTGCTATGGTATTTCGAACATTAGACACAACGTCCCCAATAATACCCGTGGCAGCAGTTTTCAGATGCGGTTTGGCTAGATTAAACCCTTTTTTCAAAAGGGGGACAGCCATTCGGAACAGATTTCTGAACAAGCCCCCTAGACCATTCCCATATTGGCCGCTGGTACCTATGTAACCAGGGAGTTCTCCACCGGCCTGGTTCATATAGTAGGCTGTATATCTCCCGTCATCTGAGGTGTATGCTTTGCGCATCATTGTAATGCTGCTTCACGGGTCTAAAATGTAGTTTGACAATAACTTTTCCGTATGAGAAGGGGATGTGTTTGTTCTGATCGTCGCGTAAATCTATTTGAATGTCCGTAATAGTTGAGCGTGACAGCGATGGTTAATGAGGCGTATCGTAACTCATAGTGGGCTTACGACGGCTCTCATCAGAGATATTTATACACCGGAGTAGTGGGACATGGCCATCACCAACTAATTGGTAGTCCAATATGTTGCTATAAATAAACATATTATAGCGACCCGCATGGATGTCTGCAGGTCTGGTGGCTACACATTTAACACGGGGGTTGGAATCTATTTCGAACACAGTGTCTGGAATGAAGCCAAGAATCTCGGCCACACGGCCTGTAAATGCTAAATGATACCCCGCGCCGCCAGTAAAGTAAACCCTGTTTGTAATATTGTTGTAGCTCATGGTTATGTCAGCTGTCCCTATACTAGACATGCATCTCATATTATACTCTTTAACAATGCTAGCCACTGAATTATAACAACCGACCGCTAGCTCTATTATACATGTCTGTTTAGTATTTGTGTCAAAAATTTCAACCTCAGCATTATCAGTGGTAAAATTATTCCATATCCTGGGGTACTGTATCTCTATGAGGCCTACCTCGTAGGGCTGCTGGAATATTAACGGTTTTGCAAAGTTTGTTCTGAACTGCCATATCTTATTGTTCGGATAAACTAGGGCTGAGGCATTGCTGGGGAGCGTAACAAAAAAAACTTTCTTATACATTATACCTACACCTGTTACTACTGAATCAGAATGATTAGTTTATGTGTTTGTCATGGTAGCTTTATCTCACATCAACTATGTCTTTTTCAGCGACTCATGAATTGAATGTATCAGGCCACCCTAACCATTTCACCAGGACTAGCTTTTTACGACCTACTTTCTTGCTATCAATTATTTTCTCTATTTTAAACACTCCTTCTATTATCTGAAATGTCGTGTAAATAGCTCCGGTAAATGGGATAAAAATCTCCTTGGGAGAAATAGATTTAGAGTGAGCCCCGGATGTTTACGTCTGGCTCCGCCCCCTGGGACATGAAGTACTCTGTCAGTACTTTGTACACACTTCTTTACCTGATCACTCCATCATTACTCCAGTTATTTAACATAATGACAGGACAACTCAGTCATTTAGTGAACTGGGGAGCCGTCTCCAAACCCTCTGCTTCTAAGAAGACTTTACCTCCTAAAAGCTGAAGTCAGAGGAGTTTTTAAATGAGAAATGAGCTGTGTTGTAAACAGTGTTGCTGCGTTCCTTATCGCGTACTTTTTCTTCGGGACATTAAACTCTGAGATAACATCCCAGCTTGAACTTTGAGCCTCTTGCTCAGATATGCTGCACAGAGGATTGTGGGTCAGAAAAGCACGCTGGCTTGCATACTGCAAAATGCAACCAGAGTGCATCGGGACACATTATTTGGCATTCTGCATTTGACATTATATGTATTGGGATGTACTATATCTTTCCCTGTCATACTAATGGTAGTATGGGCATTGCAACACACCCAGTATCTCTCTCAGAGCACTCCTCTTCCAGGAATGAACAAAGCTTGATAACCCCTCCCTCCTCTTCCTCCTTTCTAACACAGCTAGCTCCACTCTGTGCACATATTTCCTTGTTCCCTCCCCCTTCAGAGCTACAGTTTGCAGATGGGTGTAACCAACATGCTGGGGGAAGGACAACAGCCTATCACATCCTGTTGTTACATCTGAGCTCAAACTAGTTTCACTTCTCAGGAAGTGAGACTCAGACAGTCGTCACTGAGCGAGAGGTGAAATGGCGCAGAAAGGAGTTCAGCTGGACCGAGAAACTATTTCTTGTTCCATCTGTCTGCATCTACTGAAGGATCCGGTGACTATTCCCTGTGGACACAGCTACTGCATGAACTGTATTAAAGGCAGTGTACAGAAATGTACAGCTGCCCTCAGTGCAGGCAGAGCTTTACACCGAGGCCTGTACTGGTGAAAAGCACCATGTTAGCAGATTTAGTGGAGCAGCTGAAGAAGACTGGACTCCAAGCTGCTCCTGCTGATCTCTGCTATGCTGGAGCTGAAGATGTGGCCTGTGATATCTGCACCGGGAGAAAACTCAAAGCCATCAAGTCCTGTCTGCAATGTCTGGCTTCTTTCTGTGAGAAACACCTTCAGTTTCATTATGAATCAGAGACATTCAAGAAACACAAGCTGGTGGAGCCGTCCAAGAAGCTCCAGGAGAACGTCTGCTCTCGTCATGATGAGGTGATGAAAATGTTCTGTCGTACTGATCAGCAGCTTATCTGTTATCTCTGCTCCGTGGACGAACATAAAGGCCACGACACAGTCTCAGCTGCAGCAGAGAGCGCTGAGAGGCAGAGAGAGCTCGAGGGGAGTCGACAGACCATCCAGCAGAGAATCCAGGACAGAGAGAAAGATGTGAAGCTGCTTCAACAGCAGGTGGAGGCCATCAATCTCTCTGCTGATAAAGCAGTGGAGGACAGCGAGAAGATCTTCACCGAGCTGATCCGTCTCCTGGAGAAAAGAAGCTCTGATGTGAAGCAGCAGGTCAGATCCCAGCAGAAAAGTGAAGCGAGTCGAGTCAAAGAGCTTCAGGAGGAGCTGGATCAGGAGATCACTGAGCTGAAGAGGAAAGACGCTGAGCTGAAGAAGCTCTCACACACAGAGGATCCCAACCAGTTTCTACACAACTACCCCTCACTGCCACCACTCAGCCAATCTACATCCAGCATCCATATCTGTCCTCTGAGCTGCTTTGAGGACGTGACGGCGGCCGTGTCAGAAGTCAGAGATAAACTGCAGGACGTCCTGAGAGAGGAGTGCACAAACGTCTCACTGACAGGGACTGAAGTGGACGTTTTACTGCCACAACTAGAGCCCAAGACCAGAGCTGGATTCTTAAAATATTCACGTGAAATCACACTGGATCCAAACACAGCACACACACAGCTGTTATTATCTGAGGGGAACAGGAAAGTAACATTCATGAGTCAACAACAGTCTTATTCTAGTCACCCAGACAGATTCACTATCTGGTCTCAGGTCCTGAGTAGAGAGAGTCTGACTGGACGTTGTTACTGGGAGGTGGAGACGAGTGGAAGAGTTGATGTAGCAGTCTCATACAAGAATATCAGCAGAGCAGGGCGGTCGGATGAATGTGGATTTGGATACAATGACAAATCTTGGGCGTTATATTGTACCAACCACATTTATACATTTTGGTCCAACAATGTCCAAACTCCCGTCTCAGGTCCTGGGTCCTCCAGAGTAGGAGTGTACCTGGATCACAGTGCAGGTATTCTGTCCTTCTACAACGTCTCTGGAACCATGACTCTCCTCCACAGAGTCCAGACCACATTCACTCAGCCCCTCTATGCTGGACTAATGGTTTATGGTTATGGAGACTCTGCTGAGTTGTGTAAACTGAAATAGTCAGAAGTCATTTAAGGGTTAACTTCTGTCATTCTGAGTTATTTTTCATTAAAAAAAAGGAAGACTTCTCTAAATTGCAGCTTGTTAAATGTGAATATTTTCTGGTTCCTTCGCTCCTCGAGGATTTTCAATGTTTACACACACACACACACACACACAAACACACTCACACAAACACCTACACACACTTACACACACACAGACACAGACACACACACACACACACACACACACACACACACAGAGAAATAGCAGTGTCTTGTAATCCCATGTGGGACGTGTAATGGGAAACAAATGACATTTAAATATGACCTTTTTATATTCTTGTAACCTCTGGGTGAATGGCGTGCCGAGGGGAAGAAGCAAAGTGGCACCAGACTGTCTCCTGTGTTGAGATTGTCGATCAGAAATGTTGAGTCATGTTAACGCAGCTCGTTACACTCTGCGATGTATATAAGCCCGTTTTTTCTTCGTCCTCGGTGAAGACGTTTATACTTTGCGCTGCTGTGCTGTGTGAAATTGTTACTCCTATACCTGCAGGTATAAATAAAATAAAAAGACCAAACGTGGTTTAGTTTCCAACTGTCATTATTTGTGTATTTTAGTGGTTTCCATGTTCCTGGTCGTGTACACACACACACACACACACACACACACACAAACACACAAACACATGAATCTGTATTGCAGCTAAAGTGAAGAGAGCTGACAGTTTGTGCAGAGCGGTGCGAGAGGAAGTCGGCCGACCACCACCATTGTAGACACCCAGCTGCATATCCTGTATGGCACGTGGTGCATTTCCTGTAAGCTTTTGGTGGAGGCTATTGCTTGGCAAAAAAAAAACAGACTCCTGGTGCTCACAGCACAGAGGCTCAGGGCCTCCAATCGGGAGGGAACACCCGTCCAGCCTGTCCCGTACAGAGTCTGGCACTTAGGGACAGAATGGGGGACCTGGTGCCTTCAGGCAGCGGGACTTAGAAGATGTATTACACCTCTCAGCACTCGCAGGGAAACTCACAGAATAAATAAGAATACCTGAGCTCGTGTTGGGCCAGGAAACTGGTCAATGTTCGTATAAATAGGAGTAAGTCGCTGATAGAGTCTCTTCTTTTTGGGGCATTTGGTACTGAAAGAATCTCCGTATTAGAGCATTCATTTCATTGTGTTAGGGACATTTTTGTTCATTTTCTTTCTGTGAGTATTACTGAAGATCACATGGTTATGAAGCTTCCCTCGGCAGTACTTTTTCTATACATCTGGGGTGTTAATCAAAGCCTGGTCTTTGGGTTCCCTGACCCAGGCGAGGACCCTTTAGTACGGGTGTGTGTGTCTCTATAATGAACTGAAAACAGGAAAGTATCTGAAGTAACTCCTTTTAAATAGGGCGAAACATGGGCCCCGCTGACGGTAGCTGGTGTTACCGTACGGCAGGAGAGGGCAGAGTAGAGAGAGGGTCATCAGGGGAAGATATCAGAGGAGTTAGCCTCGAGAATAACAGTGATACGGAGTCTCCATAACGGTCACATCGTTCATCACCTCCATCTCTCCATCTCTCCATCTCCCTCCATCTCTCCACCTTTCCACCTGTATCATCCGGTTCTACACTATGGATGCCACGGTAAATTGATGTTCCCCCTGTGTAGAACATGTGCCGAGCAGATGAATCAGGCAACCCCATGTAACCACAGCGAACATGAGAGACAATTGTCGGGAGTGTGGGTAACGTTTGAACTAAACAAAGCCGTGGAGAAAGGATATCGGGTAGTCGCCATCAGCGAGGTATGGCATTTTCCAGAAAAATCGGATCAGCTTTTTAAAGGCTATGTTAAAACATTTCTCAAGCTCAAGCAGCAGGCTTCCGGCTACCCAGGGCATATCAAAACGGAAGATGAGAAACAAAAGTACGTCGAGGACTACTATGTCCACTAGGGTATCCGTCTGGACCTTGCCAAGAAAAGTGTTAACAAGGCAGTCAGAAGTATCCAGAAACTCTTACTGAACAGCCTTTGGGGTCGGTTTGCGATGTGTAATAACATGCCAAATGCTGAGCTCATAACAGACCCAGAGCGATTTACATAACTCATGTTCAGCGATGCTTTTGATGTTCGACAGTTCTCATTTATTTCTCCAGAAGTGGCGATAGTGCAGTGGCGACATGCTGAGTGTCAGGCTTCCAGTGTAAAAGACGTTAATGTCTTCATAGGGGCCATGACTACAGCTTACGCACGTCTCGAACTTTATGAGCTGCTCGATAAACTGCAGGAGCGCGTTCTCTACAGTGATACAGATAGCATCATATTCACCACCAGAGGCGATGAGTGGGTACCAGAGCTAGGCCCCTTTCTGGGAAATTTAACGGACGAGCTTAACTCCTCACTGCTCTGCGGTGATCCCAACGAGGACTATATAACTGAGTTTGTTTCTGGCGGGCCAAAATGCTACGCATATCAGACCGTCCAAGGACATACACAGGTGAAATGCAAAGGCATGGCTAACCCAGTCCTCCAGAGTACCCCTAGGTGGACATGTAGTCCCTGCAGTCCTCCAAAGTAACCCTAGGGGGACACGTACCCCCTGCAGTCCTCCAGAGTACCCCTAGGGGTACACGTACCCCCTGCAGTCCTCCAAAGTAACCCTAGTGGGACACGTACCCCCTGCAGTCCTCCAGGGTAACCCTAGGGGGACACGTACCCCCTACAGTCCTCCAGAGTAACCCTAGGGGGACACGTACCCCCTGCAGTCCTCCAGAGTAACCCTAGGGGGACACGTACCCCCTGCAGTCCTCCAAAGTACCCCTAGGGGGACACGTACCCCCTGCAGTCCTCCATAGTATCCCCTGCAGTCCTCCAGAGTACCCCTAGGGGGACACGTACCCCCTGCAGTCCTCCAGAGTACCCCTAGGGGGACACATACCCCCTGCAGTCCTCCAGAGTACCCCTAGGGGGACACATACCCCCTGCAGTCCTCTAAAGTAACCCTAGGGGGACACGTACCCCCTGCAGTCCTTCATAGTACCCCTAAGGGTACACGTACCCCCTGCAGTCCTCCAGAGTACCCCTAGGTGGACATGTAGTCCCTGCAGTCCTCCAAAGTAACCCTAGTGGGACACGTACCCCCTGCAGTCCTCCAGAGTACCCCTAGGTGGACATGTAGTCCCTGCAGTCCTCCAAAGTAACCCTAGTGGGACACGTACCCTCTGCAGTCCTCCAGGGTAACCCTAGGGGGACACGTACCCCCTACAGTCCTCCAGAGTAACCCTAGGGGGACACGTACCCCCTGCAGTCCTCCAGAGTAACCCTAGTGGGACACGTACCCCCTGCAGTCCTCCAAAGTAACCCTAGTGGGACACGTACCCCCTGCAGTCCTCCATCGGATCCACGTTTGTATCCCGTAAATTACCCCACTAATAATGCCCGGAATGATACCAAACTTCTACAGTAGTACAAATACTTTCTGTACTTTAGTATGGGCTGAAATATGTGCCACCAGAAAGTGAATTTCAGTCATTTATCCACAGTTCACATTCAGTTCTCACATTTCAATTTCAAGTTACTGTGACAGGCATCCCGGTAGTCGAAGGTAGTCGAAGGATAGGGTTCAGTGGCACAGATACACAGGACTCCTCTTCGGCCAATCAGCACCTACGTTTTGGAGCACAGTGCCCACCATGAAACGAGGAAGAAGTGCTTGCCTTGCCTTGACCCAGAGACTGGCGTGACCACCACCATGGATACTGTATATCTACGATCTAACATAGGTAGAACCTCAAAATACAAGTATGAACCTTAAAAGATTTGCATAATATGAGCACTTTAATAATAACCCACAACAACAAACAAATGAGTCGACACCAGTTTTGTGTTTTTGTTTTTATTGATAATTTGACATCATGACAAATTAAATACAAAGCTTAAAGAGAGCGTGGCAGCGGCCCGACAGTCACACACGTTTAAAAACACCGGAGCGACAACAGGAAGTACCGGCGGCGCCACTCAAGAGTGAGAGCAGTTTGTTAACCATCTGCACTTCAGCAGCGTTACAGCAGCGTTACAGCAGCGTTACAGCAGCGTTACAGCAGCGTTAAAGCAGAGTTACAGCAGCGCTACAGCAACGTTAAAGCAGAGTTACAGCACGGCTTTAGGTCCAAAATGTGCTTTTAGTTCGGTCTTGTTTACGTCCCGACGGACCACTGATTTGTTCCAGCAGCAGATTTTTTAAAATGTACGGACGTCATAAATAACATATACTGAACTGTATGTATGAGAGATAGATAGAGATATATTCTTAAAAGTAGGCCCAATGTTCCCACTTTTCTAAGACTTTTCTTAAAAGTAGGCCCAATTTTCCCACATTTCTAAGAGTTTTCTTAAAAGTAGGCCCAATTTTCCCACATTTCTAAGAGTTTTCTTAAAAGTAGACCCAATTTTCCCACATTTCTAAGAGTTTTCTTAAAAGTAGACCCTATGTTCCCACATTTCTAAGAGTTTTCTTAAAAGTAGGTTCAATGTTCCCACATTTCAGAAGTCTTACCTACTGGTGAAACGTTTCAAAGTTTATATTTTCTGCATTTAAAACCTGCTGGGAAACAAAGATCAGTGAAAATCTGACGGGACTTTATATATTTGTAATCGATTCCTTTAACGGTGATGTTAACGTTTCCTGTTTTAGAGTTTCCTCTGCAGTGAAGCGGCTCGTAGGACCAGAACAGTTTCACCAGAACCGGTCAGACATTTTTACTGTTGGCGACCATAGTCGAACCCGTTCTCACTCCCATAGCGGGACGTACGGATGCTCGGTCAGGTGCCTTTGGCGTTGTTATTGACACTAAAA
Source organism: Sander vitreus (assembly GCF_031162955.1). Taxonomy (NCBI): domain Eukaryota; kingdom Metazoa; phylum Chordata; class Actinopteri; order Perciformes; family Percidae; genus Sander; species Sander vitreus. The sequence goes on from NC_135868.1 coordinate 1,135,695, forward strand.
GTCTCCTTTAACTTCAGATCTAAACGTCCTGGGTCGGGACCATTGGCGTCACTTTGGACGCAGTTAAGTTTAGGGAAAGATGGTGGGTGGGCTTATAAAAGGTACGTTTACGTGACACGCAGGACAGGAACGGGACAGTTGGGTTTAGGTAAAGAACGGGACGGTTGGGTTTAGGTAAAGAAGAACGGGACGGTTGGGTTTAGGTAAAGAAGAACGGGACAGTTGGGTTTAGGTAAAGAAGAACGGGACAGTTGGGTTTAGGTAAAGAAGAACGGGACGGTTGGGTTTAGTTAAAGAAGAACGGGACGGTTGGGTTTAGATGAACGGGACAGTTGGGTTTAGATGAACGGGACAGTTGGGTTTAGGTAAAGAAGAACGGGACGGTTGGGTTTAGGTAAAGAAGAACGGGATGTTTGGGTTTAGATGAACAGGACAGTTGGGTTTAGGTAAAGAAGAACGGGACAGTTGGGTTTAGGTAAAGAAGAACGGGACGGTTGGGTTTAGGTAAAGAAGAAACGGGACAGTTGGGTTTAGGTAAAGAACGGGACGGTTGGGTTTAGGTAAAGAACGGGACGGTTGGGTTTAGGTAAAGAAGAACGGGACGGTTGGGTTTAGGTAAAGAAGGACGGGTTTAAGAAGAATGGGACGGTTGGTTTTAGGTAAAGAAGAACGGGACGGTTGGGTTTTGGTAAAGAAGAACGGGACAGTTGGGTTTAGGTAAAGAAGAACGGGACAGTTGGGTTTAGGTAAAGAAGAACGGGACGGCTGGGTTTAGGTAAAGAAGAACGGGACGGTTAGGTTTAGGTAAAGAACGGGACGGTTGGGTTTAGGTAAAGAAGAACGGGACGGTTGGGTTTAAGAAGAACGGGACGGTTGGGTTTAGGTAAAGAACGGGACGGTTGGGTTTAGGTAAAGAACGGGACGGTTGGGTTTAGGTAAAGAACGGGACGGTTAGGTTTAGGTAAAGAACGGGACGGTTGGGTTTAGGTAAAGAAGAACGGGACGGTTGGGCCATGTGATGTTTGACCCATCCACCCCCCCAACCAGCCTCTCTACGATGAATTTTGGGCTTTCATACTACTCTCTACCGTTGTCTCTCTTCATACATCATCTTAAAGCTAAACGGGGATTTTTGCGGCGTATGCGACGCTGAGAAACACTGAACGAGCGTCCGAATCTTAACGAGTTCGGAGTGAGAACCTGTTGGACCTTTACTGGAGAAACTGGTCCAATCAGAAAAGAGATTTTACATAAAATACTGATTACGTTAACGGATTTTCCAACAGTTTCCCTTCATAGATATAAGATGCCATCGCTATGAGCTTTATAGACAGCCAATCAATATTCCTAATGCTTTATAGATCAGTGACAAATACAGACAAACTGGAATGAAATTAATCTGCTTAATTCTGCATTATTTTGGATTATTTCTCAGCTCTTAACTCGTGTATTCTTTACACCCTGTCCATCCAGAAGTTATTCATTTTAAAGGTATATTTCAGACCAGTTAAGCTTTAGAGAATTATTATTTATTGGCCGTTAATGAAGCCGTTTGTTACGACTCATAGACCTTTTCCTCAGACAGCGGTACCTGTGTGTGCTCCACCAGACTCAATGGTACTTTCTCACATTTTTTACAAACTTTCCAAAAACTCGGAATCACGTCTGAAACAAACTGTTTATCAAAGCACTGGGGTTTGGCATCGAGCTGTGTGTGTGTGTGTGTGTGTGTGTGTGTGTGTGTGTGTGTGTATATATATATGTGTGTGTGTGTGTGTGTGTGTGTGTGTGTGTGTGTGTGTGTGTGTGTGTGTGTGTGTGTATGTGTGTCTGTCTGTTTGTGCGTGTGTGTATATATGTGTGTGTGTGTATGTGTGTGTCTGTCTGTGTGTGCATGTGTGTATATATATATATGTGTGTGTGTATGTGTGTGTGTGTGTGTGTGTGTGTGTGTGTATGTCTGTGTGTGTGTGTGTGTGTGTGTGTGTGTGTGTGTGTGTCTCGATAGATTACGATGATAATAAAGGAGTCTATAGGACGACACAGTCCGAGTCCTTCTCTCTTCTCCGCGCTCCACCCTGCTGTGACCCCTGACCTCTGACCTGAAAACACAACAACAACAACAACATCATCATCATCATCATCATCATCATCATCATCATGACAACAACTACACAAACAGACAAACAACAACAGGAGCTTTTGGCTCGTTCACATCAAAGAGAAAGGGAAGATTTGTGTGGCATTAATCGCCATCTGTGGCCCCATGGGCGTGCTGGTCTTACAGGGAGGTGTGTTCAGGTGCATTCTGGGCGTGCTGGTCTTACAGGGAGGTGTGTTCAGGTGCATTCTGGGCGTGCTGGTCTTACAGGGAGGTGTGTTCAGGTGCATTCTGGGCGTGCTGGTCTTACAGGGAGGTGTGTTCAGGTGCATTCTGGGAGTATTGCTATCTTGAGGCAGCGGGAAGTAATTGCACCATTGATCAACAAAAACCTGGTCTAAAGTCAAAGGCAAATCCTCCATTATAACAGCAATGCTCCAAGGTCCAAACGCGCCTGGCTTTTAAAGGGAATGGGAGATGATCTCTGATTGGTTGATTGCATGTTACGCCCAAAACACACCTCTGGTTAATGAAGACACTAAGAACAACCCTTTAGAACCATGCGCCCGGCGCACGGACCCTTTTCTCCACCGTCAAACTAGCAAAAGTGGATTTGGACACGTCCTAAACACACCTGCACCAGACACGCTTCACGCCGTGGGCTCAGGTTGTTAAAATAGGGCCCTGTGTCTAATCTGCCCGCCCAGATTTGCACGGAAACACCTTAGTGTGAACGCACCGTAACAGAGTATTAGTCAAGGGGGTAAGCTTCTCCCCAGAACACGTAGCTCCTATGGCGCCATTTTGATGCTACCAAGCCATCACCTCCCGTTAGCATCCCGTTGACTGCCATTTATTTTGACGTCACTTTGACAGAGAATACCTTTACATCTGACGCGTTTAAAGACTCCATTTGTCCGTTGTTTATTTCTAAAGAAACACGACAATGTATAAAAGGCTCCATTACCTTGTAGCTCACGTTATGGCTCCGTAGCAGACGTTTTTATAACAATAGGCTAACGATTGGGTCATAACCACGAGACTTCCTGTCTCATAGTAGAGGAGTTACCGTATAGTACAGGAGAAGCTCTCAGGCAGTTTGGACTTCCATCAGCTGTTTAAGTGTAATGACTAATGTTAACTATCATTTTAGTGATCAATAATGAGCCTGTGTCTATGTTATCTCCTTACATATACCTACGCTCTCCGTCTCTGCTAGATTGGGAATGATTGAGATTTCTCTTGGCACAGCTACCAGAAGACTTCCAACTTTCAGACAGGTTGCTCACGTCACATCTACGTCTTCAAGCTCAGTTGGAGGCTGCTCAGTAACGCTCAGCCATCACCAGGAAAGAGCTTCTAATGTCCTTCACTGGTCTCCGTCCAGAGACACGGGATCTGCTGGTCCAGTTTATATAATGTCTATGGTATTAGTGCGGTGTGTTTTTGTACCTGCGTTGCTGCAGGAGGCGATCCCTGCTGTTGCTGCGGTTGCTGTTGCTGCTGTAGTTGCTGCTGCTGTTGCTGGTATTCTTCCTGTTGGAGCTGTCGGGCCAACTCCAGGTCACTGAGGGGCCCAGGGGCCCCGCCCTGCTGCTGCTGCAGGGAGACCGCCACCAGGTAGTCCTAACGCCAAGACAGAGAGGACCAATCACTGAGTCACGGGGCTGTCAGCTTTCTCTGGAAATCTTTATTTATTTTTTTTAAGATTCTTTTTTTTGTGCTATTTTTAGGCTTTTATTTTGAAAGGACAGCATGGACATGAAAGTGGGAGAAACAGGGGGAATGACATGCAGCAAAGGACCACAGGTCGGAACTGAACTGTGTGTGTGTGTGTGTGTGTGTGTGTGTGTGTGTGTGTGTGTGTGTGTGTGTGTGTGTGTGTGTCTCTGTCTGTGTGTGAGTGAGTCTGTCTGTCTGTCTGTGTGTGTGTCTGTGTCTGTGTGTGTGTGTGTGTGTGTGTGTGTGTGTGTGTGTGTGTGTGTGTGTGTGTGTGTCTGTGTCTGTGTGTGTGCGCATGTCTGTACTCTGTGTAACGTGGAGTTTTCCCTGCGTGTCTCTACGACGTGTAACGTTAGACAGCCAATCACAGACATTATTAGACCTTGGTAGAAGCATGCAGCGTGCTGATTGGCTCAATGATGCTGTTCATTTTGTAAATTAAACACAACATGAACATTATGTTTTTACAAGTAAACTCTTATT
>NC_135868.1:1150000-1157500 GCF_031162955.1 Sander vitreus
CTGTATCTAAAGTCTCTTTATATAGACCTTAGTGGTCCCCTAATACTGTATCTGAAGTCTCTTTATATAGACCTTAGTGGTCCCCTAATACTGTATCTGAAGTCTCTTTTATATAGACCTTATTGGTCCCCTAATACTGTATCTGAAGTCTCTTTATATAGACCTTAGTGGTCCCCCTAATACTGTATCTGAAGTCTCTTTACATAGACCTTAGTGGTCCCCTAATACTGTATCTGAAGTCTCTTTTATATAGACCTTAGTGGTCCCCTAATACTGTATCTGAAGTCTCTTTATATAGACCTTAGTGGTCCCCTAATACTGTATCTGAAGTCTCTTTTATATAGACCTTAGTGGTCCCTTAATACTGTATCTGAAGTCTCTTTATATAGACCTTAGTGGTCCCCTAATACTGTATCTGAAGTCTCTTATATAGACCTTAGTGGTCCCCTAATACTGGATCTGAAGTCTCTTTATATAGACCTTAGTGGTCCCCTAATACTGGATCTGAAGTCTCTTTATATAGACCTTAGTGGTCCCCTAATACTGTACCTGAAGTCTCTTTTATATAGACCTCATTTCCTCAAAGCCAGAGCAGGATACCCAGGGCTCGGTTTACACCTATCACCATTTCTAGCCACTGGGGGACCATAGGCAGGCTGGGGGAAACTCACATTAATGTTAAAAAACCTCATAAAGTGACATTTTCATGCCATGGGACCTTTAAAGATGAACTGAACTGGAATTTCAGTAAAGGTGATATAACAGATGTATTTTATTTATTCTCATTGGTACAATGATTAAAATGGGGGTCATACTGCATTGCCCCGGCTGCAGTAATGACTTGTATTGGGCTAAGGCAGCTGGGGTTACGATACATTTCCACAGGCTGCCTTTGACAAGGAAACCAGTCCTCAACTCATGGCTAGCTGCCTGAAAACTGGCCAGCCCTCCAACAGCCCCTGGATTTTGAGTCTGTAGCGACCATTTTTTAGCGACAGACTATTTAGAGAGCTGTACTTTTGATACAACAGGGTCACTGGTGAGGGTTAAGTCCAACAGACTGAAACCTGAGGCCTTTCCGTCAGTTATTGATTTTTCAGGCTACAGTACAGGGCAGACCGATAGACCAACGGCAAGTACCAACACCACCGATGCTATCTGCCGCAGAGACAAGGCGCTGAAACGCTCACATCAGGCAGAGGACAGAGAGGTTTAGCTGTTATCCAGCATGCTAGCAATCTACTAGGCAAAGGGCTGGATGTAACGTTGTTGTGACATACACAAAGCACGTACATATTCACTTACACGCACAAATAATAAAGCCTAACGTGTAGGCTTTACAGTGTTCAACAAAACAGACTGACACACTGGGCATCATTGCAAATAAGTCACAAAACCAAGCTAGAAACCAAACGATCCAACCTGGGGAAAGAGCTAGCAGCTAAACACGTTGGAAACACTTATGTCAAACTCCACAAGCTAGCGCTCCGACCATAGACGGTATGAATAAACCATGACTCCGACGATATCACAGATCAATAATAATGTTATTAGCTGCTAACTAAACCACAGCGGGTCTGTAACAGAATCCAATGTCCCTTTCTACTCACCCTGAAGCTAGCTGATGTCTCAGGGCACATTGTTGATGCAGAGGGAGCTGCTACTTCCATAATAAGAGGTATTTGTGCAGTAACCATCAACGACCACAAGGAAAACATCTGCCAACTCTGCTCTAGCCTAAAGTAAACGGAAAGACTCGTGAATCCTCCGTGCCTCGATTTTCTAAAACGCACAGGACCTTTTCTATTTTCTCTTAATGCACACGATATATAAGCAGTCTCTATTTCCATTTCCTAAAATACATAATGTGCTTGGATACAATAACTGACTGAAACTGATCGTCCTCCATGTGGTGGTAGTCAGACACTACAGGTCTGTCCCTCACAGGCTCAAATGCGTAACCCATGCCATTAAAATGACTCATTTTCACGTGTGTTTAATATGCTGCACTGTAGCCTATATACCTTCGCAGGTCCTACCGTGCCAGTGACGTCATCGACATTGTCAGCGTTCTAGTACTAACAAACGTAATTTTTGTGTGCTATATTGATTGTTTTTTATTACATTTTTTAGTGTAATTTATTTGTCATAACCAACACGTTATCAACGTTGATTCTTTCAGTTCAGTTCATCTTTAAGGTGGAATAAATGCAAGATGTTTCCAAAGTCAGTGAGTCTCAATCTAGTCTGTTGACTCTCCCTATCTGCATTGCTGTATTGGCCCAGAGGGTGTAGTATTATTAATCTCAAACTCTGTTTAGAGGTTAGACAACAAGTTGCTATAAACCTGCAACTCAATGGCGTGTTGGTATTAACATAATATTGAGAAGGTATTAAAAATGTATTGAATTTGCCTTTTTTTTAATAATATGGGCACTTTAAAGTCAATGTGTGTATTTGCACCGACTGCTATTACTATTATTTGCCTTTTACCCACTTAGTCATTATATCCACATTACTGATGATAGTTAATCGTGATTACTCGTTGAATGTCTTTAGTTAATCGCGATTAATTGCATGTTTTATCACGTGATTAAATGCTATTATTTTGCATTTCAGAACAGTTTTTAAGTCCGTGTTAACAATGGAAAGCCGTTCTTACCAGAGGGATCCTGATTGGGAATCAAATGAAAGCAAAGAAAGTGACTTTATGAACATGATTTTTAAGATTTGTGTTTATTATATGTTTAATCTAGTCACACATTTGAATTTAACAATAACTTCAAATGCACCACGAGGCTGTAGTTTACCAGTTTCATTGAACGCACCGTCTGTGTTGTTTCTCCGACGGCAGCTGCAGATTGTTACATCCCGGTGTTGAATCCTCTACAGTAAAACACAGTCACACTTTACACCGTTTAGCGTTAGCTGTCAGCATTTTAACCCTGTTTAATCCAGCTACTAGCTAGCGGTAGGCTAACGTTAGCTGCTGTCGAGTATAGTGTTAACTAGCTAGCGGTAGGCTAACGTTAGCTGCTGTCGAGTATAGTGTTAACTAGCTAGCGGTAGGCTAACGTTAGCTGCTGTCGAGTACAGTGTTAGCTAGCTAGCGGTAGGCTAACGTTAGCTGCTGTCGAGTACAGTGTTAGCTAGCTAGCGGTAGGCTAACGTTAGCTGCTGTCGAGTACAGTGTTAGCTAGCTAGCGGTAGGCTAACGTTAGCTGCTGTCGAGTACAGTGTTAGCTAGCTAGCGGTAGGCTAACGTTAGCTGCTGTCAAGTACAGTGTTAGCTAGCTAGTGGTAGGCTAACGTTAGCTGCTGTCGAGTATAGTGTTAACTAGCTAGCGGTAGGCTAACGTTAGCTGCTGTCGAGTATAGTGTTAACTAGCTAGCGGTAGGCTAACGTTAGCTGCTGTCGAGTACAGTGTTAGCTAGCTAGCGGTAGGCTAACGTTAGCTGCTGTCGAGTACAGTGTTAACTAGCTAGCGGTAGGCTAACGTTAGCTGCTGTCGAGTATAGTGTTAACTAGCTAGCGGTAGGCTAACGTTAGCTGCTGTCGAGTACAGTGTTAACTAGCTAGCGGTAGGCTAACGTTAGCTGCTGTCGAGTACAGTGTTAGCTAGCTAGTGGTAGGCTAACGTTAGCTGCTGTCGAGTACAGTGTTAACTAGCTAGCGGTAGGCTAACGTTAGCTGCTGTCGAGTACAGTGTTAGCTAGCTAGCGGTAGGCTAACGTTAGCTGCTGTCGAGTATAGTGTTAACTAGCGTCATGTGCAGCGGTGTGTCTGTTTCAGAGCAGCAGAGAGAAGAGCAGACATATCAGTGGCACCAGAATGAGGCACCGAAATCGGCGTAGCTATTCCTGCAGCAGCAGGATGTGTTAGGAGGAAGTAGTAGTTGTAGTAGTAGTAGTAGTAGTAGTAGTAGTAGTAGTAGTAGTAGTAGTAGCCTGTTAGGCACAACGCTAACCCGAGTGAAGTGAAAATAAATGAATAAATGGCGGCATGCGATTAAAAAGCAATAAGTCCTCTTAAGGCCCTTAATCACATCCAGATTAACGCGTTAATGCTGACAGCCCTGGTAAATATTTTGTGAAAGCACCAATAGTCAACGCTACAATATCGTTGCTCTATCGATATCGAGGTATTTGGTCAAATACATCGTGATATTTTCTCCACATCGCCCAGCCCTAGTGGGTCCTCGTGACTTCAGCTGTCAGTGATGGCCGCCGCCTGTACCGCAACAAGTCAAAGTCTTTTTGGGAGAACTTCTGTATTTTCTATTTTCTCTCTCTTGACTTGTGTTTGCTGCTCCTCGGCGTAGATTCGGGGGGTTGAAGTACATTTCTGTAAGTTTGGAACGGCCCGCTGTAGTGTAGTACACACATGTTTTCTTTGGGTCAAATGTTAATGAACATATTGGTTAAGTACCTGGATCTTAGTAGCAGTGCTCAGACATCCGTTCGGTTCCTTTGTGGGAAGTTCAATCCTGGCAGAAGAGAGACAAATGAATACAACGTTTGGCCGAGAACAGCGAGAGGAACACAGGTCTGAAAATGTGTGTGTGAGTTCATGAGACTGTGTGACGGAGGGGGAGCGGTGTGTGTTTCAGTAAACAGTCACTGAGCCCAGGCATTAGTCAGCTAAACAAGTGCTTAGGTTTCCCAGAATGCATCTTGGCAGTGGTGGAATAAGTATTCAGATTTTAAAAAAAAATGTTGAAAAACAAACAAACAAACACACACACACACACAGACAGGGACACAGAGAGACAGAGACACACACACACACACACACACACAGACACAGACACACACACACACACACAGACACACACACACACAGACAGGGACACAGAGAGACAGAGACACACACACACACACACAGAGAGACAGGGACACAGAGAGACAGAGACACACACACACACACACACACACACACAGAAAGAGACGGACACACACATATGATTGTTTCACTATCTTTGTGGGGACCCGTCATGAACATAATACATTCCCTAGCCCCTTACCCTAACCCTAACCATCACCACTAAATGCCTAACCTTAACCCTTACCCTCACCCTAACCAGAACCTCATTCTAACCCTAATCCTAAAACCAGGTCTTAACCCTCAAACAGACCTTTAAAGTTGTGGAACCAGCATTTTGGGCCCACAAGTAAACTGGACCCCCGGTTTTTGGACCCCACGAATATAGTAAAACAAGCACACACACACACACACACACACACACACAGACAGACTCTCTCACACACACACACACACACACACACACACACACACACACAACACGAGTTTCCTGGATTAAAGTATTAAACATATGTCGTTATATTAGCCGAGATTTTGCGTAACTTTCAGCTGTACAACTCCCAGGCTCAGCATTAAGCAGCTTTTGCCATTATACATACTATATATACATTATACATACTATATATACATTATACATACTATATATACATTATACATACTATATATACTATATATTTGTTGCACATTCTGCACTCAACCCACTCAATTCAGCCTCTTTTTCTTATGCCAACAGCCAAAGGTTGTCTCTGTTTTTATTCTTTATATCATATTAATGTTAATGCTTACGTGCAGTTTAGTGTCCCAAATTATTTTCCGAAAACTGAGTGTCCCAAATGATGAGGGTCTTATTTGAGACAGGTTAGGGTAGCACAGGTGCTCTAGCAGGTTCATAAGTAATTAAGGACATTGTATGGGGAATTCAGGACACTAAACTAAACTAAACGTACACCTTAATGTTTGTTTACGTATGCACCAACCACCAAGGCAAGTTCCACGTTAAGTGTAACTTATTGTGGCATTAAACCCTTTTCTGATTCTGGAAAAATAAGTCTAGCTTCATGGCACGCAAACTGCAGAAGACTGCTGACTTTAAGCTTACTTTGTGTCTTTCTGAACAAACTGTGAGTGTGCTGTTTTCCTGCGGTAACGTTAAGGTAATCCTCTCTGCCGCTAGCACAACAACTCCCCGAGCGAGCTAGCTAGCTAGCTAACGTCACGCTAGCGCTCCTAGCTAACTTAGCTAACAAGTTAGCTGTTGTTGGACAACTCCGCTGCGGGAACCCGCCGCCCGAGATACAACCCCGACCTTCCCCTTAAAGTCAGAGCAAACTGTCGGTTAGATAAGATGCGTCTTACCGGCACCGGGTGTAGGTGTGTAATCTGAGCCGATGCTGACTGGGGAATGGGCATGCTAGCTAGCTGTTAGCTGTTTACATCCCTCTCTGCCAGGCACGTAAGAGGCCACGCCCACCAAGGCACAAACAAATAGACAGCCGACGTCACGTCATCTGTTAAAGCCGTTTTGTTCCGTTCTAACAGTTGTTTGTATCACACACAGAGACAAACACACACACAGACAGACCCACATAGAAACACACACACACAGACAGACCCACACACACTATTAAGGAGGGGCCATGAAGTTACAGTTTGAAACTGAATGAATTTTATTAGAACCATAGCCCAAAGACACTGTTACCAGTAGACTGCAGGGGTCAGGAATTGAACCACCGACCCTCTGATTGGTAGCCAACCACTCTACCACCTGAGCCACATGTCACCTGCATCTTCTGTGACCTCACGTACGGTTTCTGTAGCCTCACATTTAGCTTCTGTGGCCTCGCGTACAGCTTTAGCTAAATCAGCTGGTAGCTAGCTCTTCTGTGGCCTCGCGTACAGCTTTCGCTAAATCAGCGGTAGCTAGCTCTTCTGTGGCCTCGCGTACAGCTTTAGCTAATTTGCTGGTAGCTAGCTCTTCTGTGGCCTCGCGTACAGCTTTCGCTAAATCAGCGGTAGCTAGTTCTTCTGTGGCCTCGCGTACAGTTTTAGCTAATTTGCTGGTAGCTAGCTCTTCTGTGGCCTCGCGTACAGTTTTAGCTAATTTGCTGGTAGCTAGCTCTTCTGTGGCCTCGCGTACAGCTTTCGCTAAATCAGCGGTAGCTAGCTCTTCTGTGGCCTCGCGTACAGCTTTCGCTAAATCAGCGGTAGCTAGCTCTTCTGTGGCTTCGCGTACAGCTTTAGCTAAATCGCCAGTAGCTTGTTCTTCTGTAGCCTCGCGCACAGCTGTAGCTAAATCGCCAGTAGCTAGTTCTTCTGTGGCCTCGCGTACAGCTTTAGCTAAATCGCCAGTAGCTAGTTCTTCTGTGGCTTCGCGTACAGCTGTAGCTAAATCGCCAGTAGCTTGTTCTTCTGTAGCCTCGCGTACAGCTGTAGCTAATTTGCCAGTAGCTAGTTCTTCTGTGGCTTCGCGTACAGCTTTAGCTAATTTGCCAGTAGCTAGTTCTTCTGTGGCTTCGCGTACAGCTTTAGCTAATTTGCCAGTAGCTAGTTCTTCTGTGGCTTCGCGTACAGCTTTAGCTAAATCGCCAGTAGCTAGTTCTTCTGTAGCCTCGCGTACAGCTTTAGCTAATTGCCAGTAGCTAGTTCTTCTGTGGCCTTGCATAACGCTTTAGCTAATT
>NC_135868.1:1162500-1165000 GCF_031162955.1 Sander vitreus
GCACACACACACACACACACACACACACATACACACACACACGCACACACACACAGACACACACAGACGCACGCACACACACGCACACACACACACACACACGCACGCAGGCACGCAAACAAAAACACACGCACACACAAACACACACACACACACACACAGACGCACACACACACACACACACACGCACACACACACACGCACACACACGCACACACACACACACGCACACACACACACACACACACACACACACACACGCACACACACACACACACACACACAGACACACACGCACAGACACGCACACACACAGACGCTTGCACGCACACACGCACGCACGCACGCAAACAAAAACACACACACACACACACAGACGCACACACACACACACTCACACTAGTGTTAACTTCTTGGGTAGGTTTAGGAAAAGATGGTTTGGTTTAAATAAGTATGTTGTTACGTAAATGAAGCTACATTTGTAGGTGAAGTACGTCAAAAACAACCGTAATCCTGCGGGAAAATACGTTTCCTTTGAAATGTGATTGAGAATGCAGTTTCGTTGTACAGGAACGTACATTTTATATATATATATTAAAATGGAAATACTCAACTTGTACTCTGGTAATGTGTCGGCAGGAACATGGAGTCCAGAGAGGAAGACGCCCACAGGTCAGAGCTCATCCCAGTTTATTTGTCTTTTTACCTTTCCTTTTTTTTAAATAACTTCAACTGTTGATGTCTTGTCAGGCGGCGCGGGAACCTATTTATGACGAGGGGTGCTGAATAACAAAATAATGGATGGTTGTAGTTCAGTTAGTCTAATAGCTGGTCTGATCTGCATTGAGAGATGATCTTATGGAAAGTACCCCATGCCCATCTCTAGGTATGGTGAAGGGTATGTGATGATGGGGGGGGTATGGTGAAGGGAATGTGATGATGTGGGGGTATGGTGAAGGGTATGTGATGATGTGGGGGTATGGTGAAGGGAATGTGATGATGTGGGGGTATGGTGAAGGGTATGTGATGATGTGGGGGGTATGGTGAAGGGTATGTGATGATGTGGGGGGTATGGTGAAGGGTATGTGATGATGTGGGGGGTATGGTGAAGGGTATGTGATGATGTGGGGGTATGGTGAAGGGTATGTGATGATGTGGGGGGGTATGGTGAAGAGGGTATGTGATGATGTGGGGGGTATGGTGAAGGGTATGTGATGATGTGGGGGTATGGTGAAGGGGTATGTGATGATGTAGGGGGTATGAGTGAAGGGTATGTGATGATGTGGGGGGTATGGTGAAGGGTATGTGATGATGTGGGGGGTATGGTGAAGGAGTATGTGATGATGTGGGGGTATGGTGAAGGGTATGTGATGATGGGGGGGGGTATGGTGAAGGGTATGTGATGATGGGGGGAGGGTATGGTGAAGGGTATGTGATGATGGGGGGGTATGGTGAAGGGTATGTGATGATGGGGGGTATGGTGAAGGGGATGTGATGATGGGGGGACCAAGGGAACTTCATCAGGATCATAGTATCCTGGATCCATGAAATAACTGGCCTTTCAAAATAAAAGTCTGCCTGCCTCTATGGGAATCTAACATAGGGCTGTACTGACTTATGCCCAGTAGATGGCACTCTAACACAACAAATGACACAAGACAAGAAACGGCTTCTCATTCGTTCTCATCTCAGCCGAAAAGACCGTTGAAAAGTTTCTGTCCCGAACCTCCTTCCAGGATAACTGAAGTTGCTTGGCTGACGGGGCTTTTCAACGTTATCGCTAGATGCTATAATGGTGCTGCTAACGTTAGCTGAGTTGCTTGCTAACGTTGTTTTCAGACTCAGGCTCTTCAGCTGCCCCAACCGTAACATCTACAGATGAAATCTTGCTGATTTTAGCCGCATTACTATGCCGGAAGATGAAATCTTGTATCCTTTTCTGTGACATATTCTTCTCTACAACTAACGTTCCTGTCAACTAGCCTCAGCCTGCTCGCTGCTCAGCGAGTCTCGTCACTTGACTCACTTTCACTTTGACCTCTATAGCAGCTATAACAGTTCATTTTAGTAGGCTATATTCAAAACTATCCATAACCCTTTTTTGCTATTTGCCTCATTATTTGATATACAATAATATAAATAATGTCAGACGGTGAATTAGTAATTATTTAAAAAATAAAAAACATGAAATCCAGCTCCTGCCAGCAGGGGGTGCTGCAGCACCCTCAGCACCCCCTTTCCCGCGTCCTTGTGTCTTGTTGGTGTCTGATAACCAACCCGTTCACACTCCGAACTCGTAAAATATGGACGTTTGGACAGTAGCTGGGTTAGGGTTAGGGGTACCCGACGAGAAAAGCGCCCTTGTAGAATGTACCGGGGAGAGCAGCAGCTACATGGGGTTTAGAGAGGAGTATGAAAGGCCGAAATTCCTTGTAGGGAGGTTGGTTGGGGGGGTGGATGGGTCAAACACAGGACTTTCACCCAGGAGATCGGGGATCGT
>NC_135868.1:1175000-1182500 GCF_031162955.1 Sander vitreus
TCTCGCATGACTAACGACGTTATCTGGCGGGACTAACGACGTTATCTTGCGGGACTAACGACGTTATCTCGCGGGACTAACGACGTTATCTGGCGGAACTAACGACGTTATCTTGCGGGACTAACGACGTTATCTCGCGGGACTAACGACGTTATCTGGCGGAACTAACAACGTTATCTGGCGGGACTAACGCCGTTATCTCGTAGGACTACCTACGTTATCTCGTAGGACTACCTAAGTTATCTTGTAGGACTAACTATGTTATCTCGTAAGACTACCTACGTTATCTCACAGGACTACCTACGTTATCTCGTAGGACTACCTAAGTTATCTCGTAGGACTACCTAGGTTATCTTGTAGGACTACGTTATCTGGCGGGACTAACTACATTATCTCGCGGGACTACCTACGTTATCTCGTAGCACTACCTAAGTTATCTCGCGGGACTACCTAAGTTATCTCGCTGACTAACGACGTTATCTGGCGGGACTAATGACGTTATCTGGCGGGACTAACTACGTTATCTCGCGGGACTACCTAAGTTATCTCGCAGGACTACGTTATCTCGCGGGACTAAATATGTTATCTCGCGGGACTATGTTATCTCGCAGGACTAACGACGTTATCTCGCGGGACTAATGACGTTATCTCGCGGGACTACGTTATCTCACGGGACTACGTTATCTCGCGGGACTAACTATGTTATCTCGCAGGACTAACTACGTTATCTCGCAGGACTAACTATGTTATCTCACGGGACTACCTAAGTTATCTCGTAGGACTACCTAAGTTATCTCGCAGGATTAACAACGTTATCTCGCCTGACTACGTTATCTGGCGGGACTAACTACGTTATCTCGCTGGACTAACGATGTTATCTGGCGGGACTAACGACGTTATCTCGCTGGACTAACGACGTTATCTGGCGGGACTAACGACGTTATCTCGCGGGACTAACTATGTTATCTCGCGGGACTACCTAAGTTATTTCGCAGGACTACGTTATCTCGCAGGACTATGTTATCTCGCGGGACTAACTATGTTATCTCGCGGGACTACCTAAGTTATTTCGCAGGACTACGTTATCTCGCGGGACTAACTATGTTATCTCGCAGGACTAACTATGTTATCTCGCGGGACTAACAACGTTATCTCGCGGGACTAACAACGTTATCTCGCGGGACTAATGACGTTATCTCGCGGGACTAACTATGTTATCTCGCAGGACTAACTATGTTATCTCATGGGACTAACGACGTTATCTTGGGGGACTAACGACGTTATCTCGCAGGACTAATGACGTTATCTCGCGGGACTAACGACGTTATCTCGCAGGACTAACTATGTTATCTCGCGGGACTAACAACGTTATCTCGCGGGACTAACAACGTTATCTGGCGGGACTAACGCCGTTATCTCGTAGGACTACCTACGTTATCTCGCAAGACTACCACGTTATCTCACAGGACTACCTACGTTATCTCGTAGGACTACCTAAGTTATCTTGTAGGACTAACTATGTTATCTCGTAAGACTACCTACGTTATCTCACAGGACTACCTACGTTATCTCGTAGGACTACCTAAGTTATCTCGTAGGACTACCTAGGTTATCTTGTAGAACTACGTTATCTGGCGGGACTAACTACGTTATCTCGCGGGACTAACAATGTTATCTGGCGGGACTAACTACGTTATCTGGCAGGGACTAACTACGTTATCTCGCGGGACTACCTAAGTTATCTCGCAGGACTACGTTATCTCGCGGGACTAACTATGTTATCTCGTGGGACTATGTTATCTCGCAGGACTAACTATGTTATCTCGTGGGGACTAACGACGTTATCTCGCGGGACTACGTTATCTCACGGGACTACGTTATCTCGCGGGACTAACGATGTTATCTCGCAGGACTAACTATGTTATCTCGCAGGACTAACTATGTTATCTCGCTGGACTAACTATGTTATCTCGCTGGACTAACTACGTTATCTCGCGGGACTACCTAAGTTATCTCGTAGGACTACCTAAGTTATCTCGCAGGACTAACAACGTTATCTCGCCTGACTACGTTATCTGGCGGGACTAACTACGTTATCTTGCTGGACTAACGATGTTATCTGGCGGGACTAACGACGTTATCTCGCTGGGACTAACGACGTTATCTGGCGGGACTAACGACGTTATCTCGCGGGACTAACTATGTTATCTCGCGGACTACCGTTATTTCGAGGACTACGTTATCTCGCAGGACTCATGTTATCTCGGGGGACTAACTACGTTATCTCGCGGGACTAACTACGTTATCTCGCGGGACTAACGACGTTATCTCGGGGGACTAATGACGTTATCTCGCGGGACTAACGACGTTATCTCGGGGGACTAACGACGTTATCTCGGGGGACTAATGACGTTATCTCGCGGGACTAACTACGTTATCTCGCGGGACTAACTACGTTATCTCGCGGGACCACCTAAGTTATCTCGCAGGACTACGTTCTCTACTCGCAGGACTATCGTTATCTCGCGGGACTAACGACGTTATCTCGCGGGACTAACTACATTATCTTGGGGGACTAATGACGTTATCTCGCAGGACTAACGACGTTATCTCATGGGACTAACGACGTTATCTTGGGGGACTAACGACGTTATCTCGCAGGACTAACGACGTTATCTCGGGGACTAACGACGTTATCTCGCAGGACTAACGACGTTATCTCGGGGGACTAACAACGTTATCTCGGGGGACTAACGACGTTATCTCGGGGACTAACTACGCTTACTACTACGCTCCGGGACTTACTATGTTATCTCACGGACTAACAACGTTATCTCCCGGGACTACGCTATCTTGGCGGACTAACGACATTATCTCGGGGGACTAACAACGTTATCTCGCGGGACTAACTACGTTATCTCGGACTACATTATCTCGCGGGACTAACGACGTTATCTCGGGGGACTAATGACGTTATCTCGCGGGACTAACTATGTTATCTCGCCGGACATTTACTTTTTAACCCTTGTGTTGTCTTACCGTCGACCTTGTCCTTCACGGTCAACTTTCAATTGTGCTTTTAATTGATGCTTTTGACTCTTTTTGTAAATGTTTTCAACCCTTTTCTGTTTCGTAGTCAATAAGCTGAATATGAACGACATAAACATATTTCATGAGTTAATAAAAAGCAGAAACTATGAATTATTTTGACCAATATTTAAGATCAGAGGGTGTTGAGTGAATTATTAGGGGTTTATGTCAAAGTTTAGTCAGGATGCAATTTCAATTTTAGCGTTTTGTTTGCAACATGTTAGCTTAGCAATAGGTTTGTTTAGCAACACGTTAGCTTAACTATGATGCAATAGCCGAGTTAGGCTTACGTGTTGTTAAGCTATCGTGTTGTTAGACTAATGTGTTGCTAGGCTAACATGTTGCTAAGCTAACGTGTTGCTAAGCTAACGTGTTGCTAAGCTAATGTGTTGTTAGGCTAATGTATTGTTAGGCTAATGTGTTGCTAAACTTACGTGTTGCTAAGCTAACGTGTTGCTAAGGTAATGTGTTCTTTGGCTAATGTATTGTTAGGCTAATGTGTTGCTAAACTTACGTGTTGCTAAGCTAACGTGTTGCTAAGGTAATGTGTTCTTTGGCTAATGTATTGTTAGGCTAACGTGTTGCTAAAATAACGTGTTGCTAAGCTAACCTGTTGCTAAGCTAACCTGTTGTTAGGCTAATGTATTGTTAAGCTAATGTATTGTTAGGCTAATGTGTTGCTAAGCTAATTTGTTACTAAACTGACGTGTTGCTAAGTTCACGTGTTGCTAAGTTAACGTGTTGCTAAGCTAACGTGTTGCTAAGCTAATGTGTTGTTAGGCTCATGTATTGTTAGGCTAACGTGTTGCTAAACTTACGTGTTGCTAACTTAACATGTTGCTAAGCTAACGTGTTGCTAAGCTAATTTGTTGCTAAACTAACGTGTTGCTAAGCTAACATGTTGCTAAGCTAATTTGTTGCTAAACTAACGTGTTGTTAAGCTAACATGTTGCTAAGCTAACGTGCTTTGCTCTCAGGTACGTGGTGGGAACTCTGGATCTGATGGTTGCAGAAAATTACGTGATTGTTTATTTTTGTGCCGGCGGCCAGAAAAACAAACTGCCGGGAATCAGCTGGCTGCGAGAATGTTACACCACCATCAACCGGAGGTAAACTCAGGGGGTTAGGGGTTAAATATTATATATACAATATAGATGTATATATACTATATATATATATATATATATATATATATATATATATATATATATATATATATATATATATAAACATATAACTTCAATACCACTTTAAACAAGGGCTTTGATTGTTGTCAGACTTCTTGAGCTTTAAGTGTGGTCTTTAATCTTGTGAGTGTGAGTCTGTATCAAAAGTATTTTTCATGGCGTTATGTGTGTGTGATGTGTGTCGTGTGTTTCATGTGTGTGTGTGTCGTGTGTGTGTGTGTGTGTGTGTGTGTGTGTGTGTGATGATCTGTGTGATGTAGATACAGTGTGTGATGCCTGTAGTGTGTCTGATGTGTGATGCTAATGATGTGCGCGTGTGATGATGATGTGCGATGTGTGTGTGCTGTCTGATAGTAATAGTGATGTGTGCGTGTGATGTGTGTGTGTGTCTGTGTGTGTGTGTGCGTGTGTGTGTGTGTGTGTGTGTGTGTGTGTGTGTGTGCGTGTGTGTGTGTCTGTGTGTGTGTGCGTGTGTGTGTGTGTGTGTGTGTGCGTGTGTGTGTGTGCGTGTGTGTGTGTGTGTGTGTGTGTGTGTGTGTGTGTGTGTGTGTGTGTGTGTGTGTCTGCAGGTTAAGGAAGAATCTAAAAGGTTTCTTCGTGGTTCATCCTACCTGGTACATCAAAGCCCTCGCCACCATCATCAAACCCTTCATCAGGTATCCTCCTCCTCCTCCTCTTCCTCCTCTTCCTCCTCTTCCTCCTCCTCTCTCCCTTTCCTCCTCCTCCTCCTCCTATACTTCCTCTTCCTCCTCGTCCTCCTCCTCCTCTCCTCCTTCCTCATTTTCCTCTTCTTCATCAATCAGTCTGTTTTGACGCTTTTCTCGTTTTTCTTACTTTGTTTTTGCCATTTTTTGCCATTTTTTTCCAATGTTTTTGACCCTTTTTTCTATGTTCTTGGCCACTCATTTTGACGTTTTTGTTGCTGTTTTTGGACACTTTTTCTTCTCATCCGTGTCTCTTGAACGTGTTTCTTGAACGTGCTAAACTGGAACAAACCAACCTAACTTGTATCTCGTCCGTTTGTCTCTTCTTCCTCAGCTCCAAGTTCAGCAGGAAGCTCCAGTTCGTCGACAGCCTCCAGGAACTTTCTCGCTTCGTCCCCACTGAGCATGTGCAGATCCCCGAGTGTGTCACACAGTGAGTGAAAAGTGCAAAGAAAAAAGCCAAAACACTACAAAATACAACACTTCTCAAATACACAAACACACCCACATCAATCACCTTTCCAGTAATATCAGACACACCCCAGAGTGTCAGAGTATGTGGGAGCTGTACCACCTTTAATTTGGGTATGACGTTTAGACCAAGAAGCATGGATTTCAAGCGTTTCTTCAGCCACTTCTGTCTCCAACAGTCGAGAACCCTTTAGACATGATGTAAACACATGATGTAAACACATGATGTAAACACATGATGTAAACACATGATGTAAACACATGATGTCATCTGAAAACTGCTGCCCTGATTAAAAGAACAATGCAACTGATCTCAGCTGCTATTCTGTCTGGAATGGACGTTTCTAAGTGACCCCAAACTTTTGACCGGTAGTGTATGTTAGCATTTTAGCACGTGTTAGCATGTGTTAGCATGTTAGCATGTGTTAGCATGTTAGCGTGTGTTTTTAAGCTGAAATGAACATAGCGATGTTGTTTCTTTTTCCTGCAGGTACGACCAGAACCAGAATCGGACCAGGTGAACCCGAAACATCTGGAGCTCACCTAGACCAATTACAACATCTGGAACTCACCTGGACCAATTACAACATCTGGAACTCACCTGGACCAATTAAGACATCTGGAACTCACCTGGACCAATTAAGACATCTGGAACTCACTTGGACCAATTACAGCATCTGGAACTCACCTGGACCAATTAAGACATCTGGAACTCACCTGGACCAATTAAAACATCTGGAACTCACCTGGACCAATTAAGACATCTGGAACTCACCTGGACCAATTACGACATCTGGAACTCACCTGGACCAATTAAGACATCTGGAACTCACCTGGACCAATTAAGACATCTGGAACTCACCTGGACCAATTAAGACATCTGGAACTCACCTGGACCAATTAAGACATCTGGAACTCACTTGGACCAATTACAGAATCTGGAACTCACCTGGACCAATTAAGACATCTGGAACTCACCTGGACCAATTAAAACATCTGGAACTCACCTGGACCAATTAAGACATCTGGAACTCACCTGGACCAATTAAAACATCTGGAACTCACCTGGACCAATTAAAACATCTGGAACTCACCTGGACCAATTAAGACATCTGGAACTCACCTGGACCAATTAAAACATCTGGAACTCACCTGGACCAATTAAGACATCTGGAACTCACCTGGGCCAATTATAACATCTGGAGCACACCTGGACCAATTACGACATCTGGAACTCACCTGGACCAATTAAGACATCTGGAACTCACCTGGACCAATTACAGACATCTGGAACTCACCTGGACCAATTACAACATCTGGAACTCATCTGGACCAATTAAAACATCTGGAACTCATCTGGACCAATTACAACATCTGGAACTCACCTGGACCAATTAAAACATCTGGAACTCACCTGGCGCTGCCGTTCCTTCTGTCTTCATCAAACATTTCAAACTATTTTATTATTAAATAACTTCCTAAACATTTCCATTAAAACCTGATTCATGTCATCACAAAAACATCCAAAGAACTACAACAGAAACCAGGAAGTAAGACTACGACGTCATTGACTTTTTTGTCACATTTTTTGACCTATTGTTGCCCTAAACGTAGACTATGTGACATACTGTTGGGTTAATGTTGTCTCACTACGAGTCACAAGATGAAAAGTATCTGTCTGAAGTATTTTGGGATCTTGAACCGACTTTAGAAATGTGTTCAGATCTTTCTTTTCCAAATGAAATTTTAAAAAAGCGCCGAAAGCACTGAAAAAAAAAACATTAAAGAAGTGCCAAAAAGCGTCATCAATGCGTAGAAAGTGTCAGAAAACATACCGCCACTCGAGTTCAATCGGTCCGAAAAAGTTATAAAGTCAAAATTGTTGAATAAAGTGTTGAAAAAAACATCAAAAATAGTTCAAATACAGATTTACTGTGTTTTTTGCCTGTTTATATATAACTTCAAATGCACCACGAGGCTGTAGTTTACCAGTTTCATTGAACGCACCGTCTGTGTTGTTTCTCCGACGGCAGCTGCAGATTGTTACA
>NC_135868.1:1190000-1192500 GCF_031162955.1 Sander vitreus
ATCAGACTCACACACACACACAGACACATACACACACACACACACACACACACACAGACACACACACATAGACACATACACACACACACACACAGACACACACACGTCTTTGTATGTGTTGAAATACATAAACGGCTGATTTCCTTATGGAAGTTTTGAACTGTGTGTCACCTCTCCCGTCTGAGAATTCCCACCAGATGCAGGATGAAATATATTAAACAGAAGTCCTGAAAATGTCCCAACCTGGCACCTGAAGTTAAAACTTAAAATGTCTGTCTTCTTGGGACACAAAACACGTCAGATTTAGACCCGTTTAGGGCCCCGACTCGCAGTTTAAGTAATCAAATGAACAGAAAGACAAACAAATATTTGTACGAGTTGAAATGTAGAAATTTTACAAAAACGGCTGATTTTCTAATGGAAGTTTTGAACTGTGTGTCTCAGTCCGTCTCATATTTCCCGAGCCAAAGACAGTACTTTAAAACTTCAAAAAGTGAAATGAAAATGTGGCGGTTTGACGACATAAACGTGAGTTTCCATCGTACGTTTGAACATTTTTGGTTGCTTTAAGGTTGACTTATTTTTAGACTGAATATCTTTGAAGATTCAGACTGTTTGAAGGCAAATATCAACAGTAAATAAATAAAAACAACAAACCTCACACTGTAGAGAAGGCTTTGAAATATTTAGACTGTAATATATAGTGACATACATCTTACAGAAAATACAGTTTAAATATAATGGGATTTTCTTTTCATTTTTTAAATATACAGATATTTGTACAGAGTTTGGTTGGTGGCCTGGGTTCGGCTTGGACTCTAATGGCGTTTTTCCATTACATGGTACCTGCTCTACTCACCTCGACTCTACTCGCCTCACTGTGCGTCCGTTTTCCGTTGCAGATGTTAGTACCGCCTCAGCGTGGCTGGTCGTTATACGCCGGCTCGACGCAAGCACCAGTGCACAAGTATAAACATCAGGCCACTTGATCTTGTTTTACAGTCCTGCGGAGGCTCCAGGCAGAGCTTTCGCCGTAGCCACGTACACACACACGTGGCCGCTCGACGCACGCACCAGCACACAAGTATAAACATCAGGCCACTTGATCTTGTTTTCCAGTTCTGTGGAGGCTCCACGCAGAGCTTTCTCCGTAGCCTATGTAAGTGGTCTGATGTTTATACTTGTGTGCTGGTGCGCGTGTCGAGGCGGCCACGTGTGTGTGTACGTGGCTACGGCGAAAGCTCTGCCTGGAGCCTCCGCAGGACTGTAAAACAAGCGGCGCCGCAGTAAACTGCCGTGACCTAACGCGACACACAGAACGTGGAAGGTGTGTTGTTGCCAGAAGACACATTTAGTTTCAAATGAAGCTGGAGGCAGCAGAAATAAACACAGCTGGCTAAACTATTTACAAATGGCGGGTTTGTTCAGGACACCCCCGTCTGTCGCTTTCACGTCACCTTTTCGGCTCGCCTCAGCTCGGTGGGAACCTCGACTGAGGTGGTACTAAAAAAGTACCTGTTAGCAGGTACCAGGGACGTTTTAGCAGGTACCAGTACCTGTTAGCAGGTACCAGGGACGTTTTAGCAGGTACCAGTACCTTAGCAGTACCTGTTAGCAGGTACCGGTACCTGTTAGCAGTACCTGTGAGCAGGTAGCAGGGACTTTTTAGCAGGTACCGGTACCTGTGAGCAGGTACCAAAGACTTTTTTTCCTAATGGAAAACCCAAAAAAAGGCGAGTAGAGTCGAGGCGAGTCGAGCAGGTACCACGTGATGGAAAAGCGCCATAAAATCTTGGTGTTACGGTTTTTATAAAGTGCTCGAATTATAGTTTTGGGGGGAATTTGAAGCATTTTTTTGTGTCCAGCTGATATCTAAAAGATTTCTAAGCCTCTTCTCTAATACAAGAAACCTTCAACTCACATACCAAGACACTAAATAGAAAGACAACAGGAAAAAATCAAACAGAAAATTAACCAAAAACAGCAGAAAGTCTGCATAGAAATGTTCAAATACTCAAATCAGAAAGCAGGTAAAACTTGATCTTCCCACCAGATGCATTATGAAATGTCTTTGAGTTAAAAGTTAACATTTCAGTCTTCCTGGGGCCCCCAAAATATGCCCGATTAAAACCCGTTTTGGGCCCCAACCCACAGTTTAAGTAGTCAAATAAACAGAAGAACAAAGAAATCTTTCTACGAGTTGAAATAGAGAACTTTTACAAAAACGGCTGGTTTTCTAATGGAAGTTTTGAACTGTGTCACCAGCCCCCTCTGAGAGTTCCCACCGAAATGCAGCATGACATGTTTTAAACAAAAGTCCTGAAAATGTCTCAACTGGACACCTGAAGTTAAAAGTTAACACTTCTATCTTCTTGGGGTCCCACAGTATGTAAGATTAAGACCCGTTTTGGGGCCCCGACCCACAGTTCAAGTAGTCAAAAAACAGAAAGAGCAGAAACATCTTTTTATGAGTTGAAATAAAGAACTCTTGCAAAAACAG
>NC_135868.1:1217500-1222500 GCF_031162955.1 Sander vitreus
GCTACATGCTAACGGCAGTAAACACTATAGTAGCTACATGCTAACGGCAGTATACACTAGTGGCTACATGCTAATGGCAGTAAACACTATAGTAGCTACATGCTAACGGCAGTAAACACTAGTAGCTACATGCTAACGGCAGTATACACTAGCAGCTACATGCTAACGGCAGTAAACACTATAGTAGCTACATGCTAACGGCAGTAAACACTATAGTAGCTACATGCTAACGGCAGTAGACACTGTAGTAGCGACATGCTAACGGCAGTAGACACTTTAGTAGCTACATGCTAACGGCAGTAAACACTGTAGTAGCTACATGCTAACGGCAGTAGACACTGTAGTAGCTACATGCTAACGGCAGTAGACACTAGTAGCTACATGCTAATGGCAGTAAACACCATAGTAGCTACATGTTAACGGCAGTAAACATTATAGTAGCTACATGCTAACGGCAGTAAACACTATAGTAGCTACATGCCAACGGCAGTAAAGCTACCTATTATAGCTGCATGCTAACGCGACATAGCGGAGCATATATAGCTAGCTATATATGCACGTATGTAGCAGGACTTTGTACCGTAAAAAATCACCAATAAAGGCTTCTAAACCAAATACTAAACAAATACAAATACAGTAAAGTGACCGGAATTTGGGGTGAAATGTCCAGCACTGAGCTACATAATAGTTAGCTAGGAGTTAGCTGGTCTCTCACAGAGATCTCATTTGTAGTCCTGTTTTTACCTGATACTTTCATCGAAGTACAAACACATGAAGTGAGAGGTATACACATGCTTACACTTTATTTAAAGCATGATTAACCTGAAGCAGGACGGAGTCATGACTTAAAACACCAAAGCAAGGCGTCTAGCTCAGGCTTATTACCTTATATCTCTGCCATCATAACGGTCTACTGTCACGGTCTAATGTTTTCTTCTGGTAACCAGAAATGTCCAAACGTCCTTACGCCAACGCGCGCATAGAGCTGTGAAGTCTGCCGGCGTTCGCGCATGCGCAGAACGGATCTTACAGGCGTTACGGATGAGTACTGACACCTGTCCAACAGAAATGGCGACAGGACATTTGCTGAGTTGAATAGACTTGCAGTAATATGTAAAAGACAAAACGGTGAAAAGCGCGAACTTCCGGCCCGGCTTTTATTTTGAAAGGTATTACCAGAAAATTCGGTGTTTATGCGTGTGAGCTTGACGCAGGCGCAGAGGCTCATTTAAGCTGCAGCAGCCTCTGAAGCGACTGCAACAAAGAACTGACAGAACAAGACAGAAAGATCACAGAAACCTTTAATTTTCTCACCGGAAACAAAAACAAGGTAAATATCACTTCATTCACATCCCATAATAATCAAGATAACTTCACGTTGAACGACACATTTATGTCTGTTTTCTGAGCGAAAGCCGGTGACGATGCAACCTGCCGCTAATTAAACCGTTTCTATTAAAAGAAAAACGACGTTCAACCAAACTACATGTTAAAATCGGAGTATTTAAGGTTAATTTACGAGACAAAATGTCAGTAATTCAGCGTGTAAAATGGGTTTTAATCGGCTGCATCTTCGGCTTGTGATGTGCCAGAACACCGGGGAAACGCCTCTAATACAACCTCATCAAAAACACAATGATTCCGTCCGTTTAAACGTGTAATCGATAACAGAAAAACGCAAAAACATAGACATTAATGACGCATTTTTTACCATAAATCACTATGATTTGTCATCGTTCAGATAGCCGATGAGCAGCTGGGGAGAATCTGGGCCAACGCCTCAATCAATAGGCTGCTGCTTTTAGAAATGTCCTGCAGAATGAAAGCAGCCGAATGTTAAAATCGACAGAAATGTGAATGGAGTTTGGCGGCAGGTGGGATCGTTCAATGTCAGGCTGTGAGAGCGTCAGGTCAGTCAAGTGTTACGTCTATTTTAGTCCGCTGGGACGTGATGACCCAGTTTCTGTTATAGATATAGACTCAACTGGAAGATTCGGAATAAATATAAATATATAAATGAGTCACAGGATGCATGGACATCTCTCCAAACCTAAATACAGTAGTAGGCCTACTTTAAATATATAATATTTAATATAAATAATAAATAAATGTATAATATGTGTGTATATATATATATATATATTATACATTTATTTATATTAAATATTTAATATAAATAATAAATAAATGTATAATATGTATGTATGTATGTGTATATATATATATATATATATATATATAAATATGTATGTGTGTGTATATACAGTGAGACAGAAAGACAGTGAGACAGGCAGACAGTGAGACAGGCAGGCAGACAGAGAGACAGTGAGACAGACAGACGGTGAGACAGACAGGCAGACAGTGAACAGGCAGGCAGACAGAGAGACAGTGAACAGGCAGGCAGGCAGAGAGACAGTGAGACAGACAGGCAGACAGAGAGACGGTGAGACAGACAGGCAGACAGTGAACAGGCAGGCAGAGAGACAGACTGACGGAGAGACAGTGAGGCAGACAGTGAACAGGCAGATAGAGAGACGGTGAGACAGACAGACTGACGGAGAGACAGACAGGATGTCTCTTTTTGTCTGACCGCTTTAGTTTCTTCACAAATTAATATTTTTAAACACAAAACATAATTTCTTAATTTATTTTGAACCTTTTAATAGACGGTTAATAATATATATTTCTGTTGTATTTTTCATTTATTTGTTTATATATATTTTAAATTAAGTTTTCTTTTTATAAAAACATTTTCTAGTTTTATACTTTATTTAATTTAATTTAATTTTAATTATTTTTTTCTTTTATATTTAAAAAAACTTATAATCATAAAAACAATATATAATATATATCATTTTAATTAATAATATACATTTATTTTGAAGCATTTTTCTTTTATTTTTATTAATGTTTACATATCTTTTATAAAGACATTTTCTGTTATTTTTTTGCTCTTTGTAATTGTATTAAATAGCCTAAAATATTAATATATACTAATACTAATATTATATCATTTATAATCATTTTTATTTAAGTTTTTTTCATTTTATTTTAATTCATTTTAATTTCTTGGTTTCTTTTATTTTGAAAAAAAAAAAATTCACTTTGATATTTTGGATTTGTTTAATATTTAAAAAAATACTTTTAAACATTTTAATTTTTGAAATAATAAAAAAAAAATTCCATTTTTGTTTTGTTTTTATCTATTGACTTTGATTTATTTTTATATTATAATATCGTTTTTGTGTTTCAAAAAATTATTTACCTTTTAATGTATTTTTTTAATAAATTGACTTTGTTTCATTTATGTTATTATATTGTTTATGTGTTATAATTGTTATGTTATTAGTCTTATCGCTTTGGATTTGTTTTTAGACTGAAAACATGATTGAGAAATCCAACAGCCAATACGACTCCTTCCTC
This sequence comes from Sander vitreus, assembly GCF_031162955.1. NCBI lineage: Eukaryota > Metazoa > Chordata > Actinopteri > Perciformes > Percidae > Sander > Sander vitreus. Next base: position 1,220,924 of record NC_135868.1, read on the forward strand.
TTCTGGAGGCAGCCAATCCCGGCCCCCGACCTGTCGGAGCTGGAGGATGTGGGCGGGACCGACTCTCAGCCGGCCAATAGCATCAAAGGAAAAGACAAGCGGAGCCAGAAAGAGGCGGTGAGTTGAGAACTTCAGTATCTTTCAGCCTGGATTGTATTTTCCTAACCCACCAGACTCCATGTAAATAATCAGGACTTTTAGCGTGTATAGAGCCTGCATATCTCCACCAGACTCCATGTAAATAATGAGTACTTTTAGCGTGTATAGAGCCAGCATATCTCCACCAGACTCCATGTAAATAATCAGGACTTTTAGCGTGTATAGAGCCTGCATATCTCCACCAGACTCCATGTAAATAATGAGTACTTTTAGCGTGTATAGAGCCAGCATATTTCCACCAGACTCCATGTAAATAATGAGTACTTTTAGCGTGTATAGAGCCTGCATATCTCCACCAGACTCCATGTAAATAATCAGGACTTTTAGCGTATACTGAGCCAGCATATCTCCACATGTAAATGGGTGAATTAAGGGTTTATTTCAACCAAACCAGAGTGGTGATTGTTGGAACAGTGGAAAGATGAACCAAGACGGCTTTTGGTAGTTTTATTTAGTTTCTGTCCACTTTGAATGAAGTGTGTTTTACGTTGCTAAAAGTCCTGATTATTTACATGGAGTCTGGTGGAGTTTGGTGACGGTGATTTTGGGGCTGTTTCTGATTAATACTGGACCAATTTTAAAGATTTTTGTTCCCATCAGTCACTTAGACACACACACACACACACACACACACACACACACACAAAATATTTCTTTCTGAAATGTAGTGGAGTAGAAGTAGAAAGAAAGTACAAGTACCTCAACATTTGGACTGAAGTACAGTACTGGAGTAAATGTACTTAGTTACATTCCAGCGCTGCCAGTCTGAAAGATGTTATGGAAGATAAAAAGCCCAAAATCTCTAAGTGTGTGTGTGTGTGTGTGTGTGTGTGTGTGTGTGTGTGTGTCTCTGTCTCTGTCTCTGTCTCTCTACAGGACGAGATGACCCAGTTCTCGTCCTTTAATTACTGGCGAGCTCCGATCGCCGACGTGGACGCTCTGCTCGCCGACCTCAACCTGCTTCTCTGAAACGCACCGTCTGCCTGACCTCTGACCTCTGACCTCTGACCCCCAGACCGTCCCGACCCAGTCGGCCTCTCGCCGCGTTGGAAACCCCGTCCCCCTCACTCACTATTCCCCACATACTGTAGGGTTTCTGTCAACCAACAACACATATGTGTAGAACCCATACAACATGTGGCTGATGTATCCCCCATTTTGAGAAGAAGTAGATCTGTCCGCCCTCATAAAATATGAAAAACAACCCACTCCCCAAAAGTGGTCAAAATAAAAGAGAGGCAACGATGCGAGAGAGAGAGAGAGAGAGAGAGAGAGAGAGAGGAAACGACGAAATGTGTTTTTAGAGTTTTAACGTCCCTTTTTATTCGGGAAAAAAAGGAGGATTTTAAAGTGCCCATATTATGATTAAAAAATCCTGTTTTCTGGGATTTGGGGAGTTATTTAGTGTCTCTGGTGCT
>NC_135868.1:1232500-1247500 GCF_031162955.1 Sander vitreus
GGTGGAAACTAAAACTATAATTTCTAACATCAGTTATTAAGTAGTTTTAGTAGTGTACTTAAAACATCTGTAATTTTCAACAAGTGTATCACAATAATTGTACTTATGCCAAGTAATATTACTTTTACATAAGTAGAATATTGTGTTCCCTTTCCACCTCTGAGCAGGAGACACTTACATCGCACGCTCTTATTTTGAAGGCCATATCATCCATAACATCCAGGCGATACAGCGGCGGTCTCGCGCTAACTTGCTTCGGTAAACACGAGCCCGGAGGAGCCAGACGAGCTGCGGTGGCGCCTTAATATCCAAGTTTAACGCTTTGTGAAACAATAGTGCACATCACTGACCTATTTGTGTTCAATACAGAGTGACAGAAGCGCACAAAACGCTGCAAACGCGGAGGGATTTGATCTGTTTAGCCGGCTAGCGTGCTAACATTAGCTTAGCTTAGCTTAGCAGAGAGACGAGCACTGCGGCTCCGAACAAACCTGCACGCGGTACGTAGCTTTTCTTCTGTCCTCTCGATGTTTAAAAACGACGTTTAATGTCCAGATGTAAGACAGTTCACAGAAGTCGGATACATTTTGATTTAAAAGAGTTTCGCCGGACCAACGTCCCGTAAGCGGTTTGACGGCGCGCGCTTGCAGAATGCTATTTTAACCGGATGTGGAAGTAGTTTTTTCTCCGTGTGTAAAATAGGAAATTTCTGTCTGACTTCCCCCGGAAAACCAACAACTTAATATCAAACGGTTTCCTGTCTGTTGTTGCTGTAAATGTGTCGGTGCAGCGGGTAACGATTTTAAACGGCTGTGGTGGTAAATAAGGGCTCGTGGAGGGGAGAGACGGGGGGACGTGGCACATGGCGGACTCTTTTCTGTCCGAGCGGGCGCATAAAATGGCTTCTCGTCTTTCTCCGTTGTTTCTCTGTCCAGATACATTGCGGCGCTGCTGCGTCCATTATCGGACAGAAAGTGTCCGCCTAACTCACCCCAGATTCGGCCGCTTTTACCCGCAAACAAAGCACTGGTGGAGGAAGTACTCAAGGCACTCTACTTGAGTAAAAAGTACTAATTCCACACTGTAAAAATACTCTGCACATGGGGGGGGAGTTTTTGTCTTTTAAATATTTTGACTTTTTGTTTTTAAATATTTTGACTTTTTGTCTTTAAATATTTGGACTTTTTGTCTTTAAATATTTGGACTTTTTCTTTTTAAATAATTTTACTTTTTGTCTTTAATATTTTCTGACTTTTTGTCTTTAAATATTTGGACTTTTTGATGTAGAATGAAGTGTGAAACTGCGGAGATGTTGAGCGTATTAAGACGTGTTTAAGGGCATTTGGGCGTTACGTTAACGTGATTTTTTTGTTTGTGTCAGATGTCGCTGGTGGACCTCGGGAAGCGTCTGCTGGAGGCGGCGCGGAAAGGTCAAGACGATGAGGTCAGAAACCTGATGGCCAACGGAGCGCCGTTCACCACCGACTGGGTGAGACTTCAACACAGTCTCATTATGTTTGTAGTCTCCAGACCCTCCTCCACAGCGCTGCGGAGGAAGGTCTGGCTAGTCCACACAGCACAGCAAGAGCACAGTGCTCTGGTTTATTGGCATTTCTTTAAACCAATCACAATCGTCGTGGGCGGGGCTAAGCTCCGGACGGAGCCACGGTGCCTCTGCTAAATAGTCTCAGGAAGGAACTTGTTTTGGTGGAGCATGTGGACGTTCAAAAGTTGTTTCACACACACAGACAGAGAGACAGACACACACACACACAGACAGAGAGACACACACACACACACACACAGACAGAGAGACAGACACACACACACACAGACAGAGAGACACACACACACACCACCAGGGTGGGAAATTAGCATCATTATTAGCTTTTTCAAAGTGGCGGGTGACTTTGCGTTGTATACCAGCCACAGTGGCGGGTGGATTGTAAAACATTCCTTGTAACGGATTGGACAGCTTTTGTCAAAGAAGGCTGTTGCTAAGTAACAATGCACTGTGTGTGTGTGTGTGTGTGTGTGTGTGTGTGTGTGTGTGTGTGTGTGTGTGTGTGTGTGTGTGTGTGTGTGTGTGTGTGTGTGTGTGTGTGTAATGACATATATGTGTGTGTGTGTGTGTGTGTGTAATGACGTGTGTGTGTGTGTGTGTGTAATGACATATATATGTGTGTGTGTGTGTGTGTGTGTGTATTGACATATATCTGTGTGTGTGTGTAATGACATATATCTGTGTGTGTGTGTGTGTGTGTGTGTGTGTGTGTGTGTAATGACATATATCTGTGTGTGTTTCCTGTAGTTGGGGACGTCCCCCCTGCATCTCGCTGCTCAGCACGGCCATTACTCCACGGCCGACGTCCTGCTGAGGGCCGGCGTCAGCAGAGACGCCCGCACCAAGGTGGACCGCACGCCGCTGCACATGGCCGCCGCCGAGGGCCACACGGTCATCGTGGAGCTGCTGGTCCGGGTGAGAACCAATCAGGATTCGGTCTAGACTTCTGACCAAGAAATGACAACATGACATCAGCTGACAGGAAGTGAAACAAATGATGAAAAGGAAGAGCAGCGAGTTTCCGTCTCTTAAACTGCAGTTGTAACTTTTTCAGAGCGGAGCGGACATCAACGCCAAAGACATGCTGAAGATGACGGCGCTGCACTGGGCGGCGCAGCACGGTCACCACGGCGTCGCTGAGACGCTCATCAAACACGGGGCCGACGTGCACGCACTCAGCAAGTTCGACAAGTCGCCGTTTGACATCGCCGCTGACATCCAGAACACGGAGCTGATGCTGCTGCTACAGGTAGACATGGCCCGATACAGCTGTATACTACTATCTCTGTATAGATGATATGATGTATAACAGCTGTATACTACTATCCCTGTATAGATGATATGATGTATAACAGCTGTATACTACTATCTCTGTATAGATGATATGATGTATAACAGCTGTATACTACTATCTCTGTATAGATGATATGATGTATAACAGCTGTATACTACTATCCCTGTATGGATGATATGATGTATAACAGCTGTATACTACTATCCCTGTATGGATGATATGATGTATAACAGCTGTATACTACTATCCCTGTATGGATGATATGATGTATAACAGCTGTATACTACTATCTCTGTATAGATGATATGATGTATAACAGCTGTATACTACTATCTCTGTATGGATGATATGATGTATAACAGCTGTATACTACTATCTCTGTATGGATGATATGATGTATAACAGCTGTATACTACTATCTCTGTATGGATGATATGATGTATAACAACTGTATACTACTATCTCTGTATAGATGATATGATGTATAACAGCTGTATACTACTATCCCTGTATACTACTAAGTAGGGCAACACCAAAAACGTTGCACTTTAGATGTGTGTGAATTTCCCACACCAGGAGTCATTTATATAGTTATATTTTTAGGGATCCATTCATTATCTGTTCAAAACATTGTGTGTGTGTGTGTGTGTGTGTGTAGGAGGGCATGCAGAACCAGGTGAACATGAACCAGGTGAGCATGAACGTGGAGACCAGCAGCACCAACCAGCCGCAGTTCATCATCCAGGGAATCCCGTCCATCCAGGGAGGAGTGGTGAACCTCGCTGAGCTGCTCAACAAGGCCAACGCAGGTACAGAGACACTCACTCTCACACACAGGTACCACCACACACACACACACAGGTACCACCACACACACACACACAGGTACCACACACACACACACACACACACCACCACACACACACACACAGGTACCACCACACACACACACACACACACACACACACACACACACACACACACACACACAGGTACCAACACACACACACACACACACACACACAGGTACCACCACACACACAGAGACACACACACACACACACACACACGGGTACCACCACACACACACAGGTACCACCACACACACACACACAGGTACCACCACACACACACACAGAGACACACACACACAGGTACCAACACACACAGAGAGACACACACACAGAGACACACACACACAGAGACACACTCACACACAGAGAGACACTCACACACAGAGAGACACACACACACACACAGGTACCAACACACACACAGAGACACACACACACACAGGTACCAACACACACACAGAGACACACACACACACACACACACACACACACACACAGAGACACACACACAGGTACCAACACACACACACACACACACACACACACACACACACACACACACACACAGAGACACTCACACAGTAATCGGCCCTTTTGGTCGCCTTTTAAACGTTTTTGTTACCTTTTTTCGACGTTCGGCGGTGATGCTTCCTGTTTCCTGTATGGGTCTCTCACACCGCCTCCACGCGCTGATGACTGGCCGATGGCCTGACGCCGGGCTGCGTTCCTCCAAAAACTGAGTCGGTCTCAGCTGTCAGCCGTTGAACGGGAAGCGGGTTTCTGCCGTGTGTGTGATCGCAGCTATGAATCTGTGGAGATGTCACGTTTATGCGTCTTTTTTGTGTTTCAGGCGACTCAGAGGAAGCAATGGCCGCCAATGCTCTGGACTCCAACATCCAGCACGCCACTGTCGTCAACGAGGCGGGTCAGAGGGTCATCACCATAGTAACAGACCAGCACGGCAACCTGCAGACCACAGGAGGGATGCCACCGCCGTTCTTCGTCACCATGCAGCACGGACAGCAGAGTATGAGCTGTTCCTCCTCTCATTCCCCCTGCTCTGGTGTTCCCCTCTCATTCCCCTGCCTGATGCTCCCCTCCATCTCCTGCCTGATGCTCTTCCCTGCTCTGGTGTTCCTCCTCTCATTCCCCCTGCTCTGGTGTTCCCCTCTCATTCCCCCTGCTCTGGCGTCTCCCCCTCTCATTCCCCCTGCTCTGGCGTCTCCCCCTCTCATTCCCCCTGCTCTGGTGTTTCCCCCTCATTCCCCTGCTCCCCCCTCTCATTCCCCTGCTCTGGTGTTCCCCCCTCTCATTCCCCCTGCTCTGGTGTTCCCTCTCATTCCCCCCTGCTCTGGTGTTCCCCCTCTCATTCCCCCTGCTCTGGTGTTTCCCCCTCTCATTCCCCCTGCTCTGGCGTCTCCCCTCTCATTCCCCCTGCTCTGGTGTTCCTCCCTCTCATTCCCCCTGCTCTGGTGTTCCTCCCTCTCATTCCCCCTGCTCTGGTGTTCCCCCCTCTCATTCCCCCCTGCTCTGGTGTTCCCCCCTCTCATTCCCCCTGCTCTGGTGTTCCCCCCTCTCATTCCCCCCTCTCATTCCCCCTGCTCTGGTGTTTCCCCCTCTCATTCCCCCTGCTCTGGTGTTTCCCCCCTCTCATTCCCCCCTGCTCTGGTGTTTCCCCCCTGCTCTGGTGTTTCCCCCTCTCATTCCCCCCTCTCATTCCCCCTGCTCTGGTGTTTCTCCCTCTCATTTCCCCCTGCTCTGGTGTTTCCCCCTCTCATTCCCCCCTGCTCTGGTGTTCCCCCCTGCTCTGGTGTTCCTCCCTCTCATTCCCCCTGCTCTGGTGTTCCTCCCTCTCATTCCCCCTGCTCTGGTGTTCCTCCCTCTCATTCCCCCTGCTCTGGTGTTTCTCCCTCTCATTCCTCCTGCTCTTGTGTCTCCCCCTCTCATTCCCCCTGCTCTGGCGTCTCCCCTCTCATTCCCCCTGCTCTGGTGTTTCCCCCCTCTCATTCCCCCTGCTCTGGTGTTTTCCCCCTCTCATTCCCCCTGCTCTGGTGTTTCCCCCCTCTCATTCCCCCCTGCTCTGGTGTTCCTCCCTCTCATTCCCCCTGCTCTGGTGTTCCTCCCTCTCATTCCCCCTGCTCTGGTGTTTCTCCCTCTCATTCCTCCTGCTCTTGTGTTTCCCCCTCTCATTCCCCCTGCTCTGGCGTCTCCCCTCTCATTCCCCCTGCTCTGGCAGAGATTACTTCTTCTCCTTGAGATAAAAACACTTGGTTCACAGAGATCACTTTTACCTCAAAACTCGCTTAAAAACCAAAATGTAGCGGTGGAGATGTAGCCTGTAGCCCGATATGCCGATTGTTAATCTGTGTGTGTGTGTGTTTGTGTGTGTTTTCAGTGTTGGCGGTGCCGGCCAACACTGTGACGGAGGAGGTGGTGACGGAGGAGCCTCAGCCTCCGCCCTCCAGGAAGAGGAAGCTGGAGGTGACCAACAACCACAATGACACAGGAGAGACGGTAAGACACGTTTACTGTGTGTGTGTGTTTCTGTGTGTCTCTGTGTGTGTGTTTCTGTGTGTGTGTGTGTGTGTTTCTGTGTGTGTGACCTTTTTTTCTGTGTGTGTGTTTCTGTGTGTGTGACCTTTTTTTTTGAGTTTCTGAGTTTCTGTGTGTGTGTGTGTGTGTTTCTGTGTGTGTGACCTTTTTTTCTGTGTGTGTGTTTCTGAGTTTCTGTGTGTGTGTGTGTGTGTTTCTGTGTGTGTGACCTTTTTTTCTGAGTTTCTGTGTGTGTGACAACCTTTATCTTGAATTACGACAATTTTTTTTCTTTAAATATTAAAACTTTTTGCCCGGAAACTGATGACTAAAGTGATGTTTAAACTGTGTTGTTGTTGTTTAGGAGTTGCTGCAGAGGCAGCTGCTGGAGGCCAACAGGAAGGCGCAGGAGTACCGGACGCAGCTGATGCGTAAGGAGCAGGAGGCCGAGCAGTACCGCATCAAGCTAGAGGCCATGTCCCAGAGCCAGACCACCAACAACAACAACACCGCTGTCGCCAGGGGCAACGCTGCCAGCCCCGAGGAAGTGGTGGGCGGCGACGAGGACGAAGAGGAGGCGGCTGGGGCGATGGTGGAGGAGGGCGAGATGGTCGTGCTGCAGGACGGAGGCATCATCATGGAGGGGGAGGAGGGGCAGGTCACGCTGGTGGAGACGGGCGGAGAGACCACGGAGGTCAGCTCCTAACGGGAGGGGGACGCAGCGAGGAAGAGACGATCGTAAACGGGGGGGACGCAGCGAGGAGGAGACAGATCCTAAACGGGAGGGGTGAGGGGACGCAGCGAGGAGGAGACAGATCCTAAACGGGAGGGGTGAGGGGATGCAGCGAGGAGGAGACAGATCCTAAACGGGAGGGGTGAGGGATGCAGCGAGGAGGAGACAGATCCTAAACGGGAGGGGTGAGGGGACGCAGCGAGGAGGAGACCGATCCTAAACGGGAGGGGTGAGGGGACGCAGCGAGGAGGAGACCGATCCTAAATGGGAGGGGTGAGAGGACGCAGCGAGGAGGAGACGGATCCTAAACGGGAGGGGTGAGGGACGCAGCGGGAGGATTTAAAGAATGTGCACCGTTCCCCCCTGAAAAGACAGCGCAGAGGAGAAACAAAATGGCTTTCGTGAAAACGCAGCAAGACAATTTAAAATCAGACAAAACAAACAAGACAAGAAGTTTGTTTGTTTGTTTGTTTGTGCGTTGTTTTATTCAACTGTTAATTCAAAAAGCACCACTTCAGAGAGAAGCAACACCAAAACACCGCAAGAAGACTGAAAACATGAGACAACAAGCTCAGACACACACATACACACACACAGACACACACACACACACACAGACACACACACACAGACATACACACAGACACACACTAACAAACACACACACAGACATACACACACACACACACACACAAACACACACAGACACACATACACACACTAACAAACACAGACACACACAGACATACACACACAGAAATACACACACACTCACAAACACAGACACACACTAACAAACAGACACACACTAACCGACATACACACACACTAACAGACACACAGACATACACACACACTCACAGACACAAACACAGACACACTAACACACACACACACACACACACTAACAAACACACACACACTAAAACACACAGACACACACAGACACACACACAGATACACACACACACACACACAGACACACACTAACAAACACACACACAGACAGACTGAGTGGCCTAAACAACAAGCTTGGTCTTCCACCATTTTGAATCCCTGAAAGAGGTGATGATGACACTTCAGATAGGGACACAAAATGGCTTCTTCCCCAAAAGGACAAAACAGCTGGAAGAGAGAGAGAGAAACCAGACTGCACAGACATGACAGAGGACTTTCATCATGCACCCCTTTCTAAATCCCAGACAGAGGGTTAGGGTCAACGGGAGGATTTAAAGCATGTGCACCGTTCCCCTCAAAAGACGGCAGAGAGGAGAAACAAAATGGCTTCCATGAGAACACAGTGAGAGACGATTATAAAACGGACAGAATGAAACGAGACGGAAGAGTTTTAAATCCTTGAAAGAGTCGGAGACGGAAACCAAAATGCCCCCCCCCCCAAATGGACCAGACAGCAGGAAGGAAGAAAGACCCCAAACAGACCAAACAAACAAGATGGAGGAGTTTTAGTTTCCCACCTGTACTCTCAACTGAAGGCCTTCTTCAACCCAGTTCAGACCGTGTGTGTGTGTGTGTCTGTGTGTGTATCCCTGTCTGTGTGTGTGTTTCTGGATGTGTGTGTATATCCCTGTGTGTGTGTGTACATCTGTGTGTGTGTGTGTGTGTGTGTGTGTATCCCTGTCTGTGTGTGTGTTTCTGGATGTGTGTGTATATCCCTGTGTGTGTGTGTGTACATCTGTGTGTGTGTGTGTACATGTGTGTGTGTGTGTGTTACTGTGTGTACGTGTGTGTGTGTGTGTGTGTGTTACTGTGTGTGTGTGTGTGTGTATATCCCTGTCTGTGTGTGTGTGTGTGCGCGTGTGTATATCCCTGTGTGTGTGTGTGTCTGTGTGTCTGTCTCTGTACATCTGTGTGTGTGTGTGTGTGTGTGTCTCTGTACATCTGTGTGTGTGTGTGTGTGTGTGTGTGTGTGTGTGTGTGTCTGCTGCTGAAGGGAATGAAGCTGGATCAACGGTTGGAAGAGATGGAAACCAACCGAGGAAGACCCCGTCTTGTTTCAGGTTTTAACAGCTATCGGTGACCCCAAATTAAATCACAATAACAACAACAACAGGAGTTAGGGAAGCCTGGTCCCTGAACGCACCATCTTGCGTCCCCATTTGACTGAAAACAAGTTCCCTGAACCTGAGGAGACTCCGACAGCAGCAGTTGTTTCACATTTCCCATTCAACATTTTCCTCGTTTTTTTTGGTTCAGATGGTTATGACATTATCCCCGTTATTAATCTCTCTCTCTTTATCTCCTCCGTGTTTTCAGTGTTTGTCAGTTGGTCGTTCATCCGATGCCTCCGTAACTCTTAAGTCTTGAGAAATTGGGAGCACGTTACGCCTTTTTCATACTCCCAGATACTCAGACCTTCACTGTAGCTTGTACCGTTATTACTAGGGATGCACCCAACCCCCTGGTTGAGGTTCTGCTGAGTCCTGAATCCCCTGGTTGAGGTTCTGCTGAATCCTGAACCCCCTGGTTGAGGTTCTGCTGAGTCCTGAACCCCCTGGTTGAGGTTCTGCTGAGTCCTCGTCCCGTCCTCAGTCCATGAACACAGTCAACACATTAATGAAGTAACCAGTGACTGTCCTTCCTTTGCCGTACCTGAAGTTGCTGCATTCTGGCTGCTGTCTGTAGATTCCTTCATGCTCAGCTCGTATTCTTCCAGATGTTTCATACCAGATGTTGTAACAGCGGTGATGTTGTGTATTGTTTAGGGTCCTCGCCACCACCAGACTAATCAGCATTGCAGATTGAACATGTAGCTGGACTTGAATGGCAATGACACATAAACACACAGAAACACACACACACAGACACACACATACACAGAAATACACACACAGAAACACACACACACAGAAACACACACATACACAGAAATACATACACACACAGAAACACATACACACACAGAAACACACACACATACAGACACACACACAGAAACACACAGACACACATACACACACAGAAACACACACACACATACAGACACACACACACACAGAAATGCACACACAGAAACACACACAGACACACACACACATACAGACACACACAGAAACACACATACAGACACACACACAGAAACACACACATACAGAAACGTACACATACACACACAGAAACACACACACATACAGACACATACACACACAGAAACACACACACACATACACACACATACAGACATACAGAAACACACACACACACACACAGAAACACACACATACAGAAACGTACACATACACACACAGAAACACACACACACACACACAGAAACACACACACACACACATACACACACAGACACACATACACATACAGACACACAGAAACACACACACACACACATACACATACAGACACACACACACAGATTCCTTCATGAACAACTCTCGGATGTTTCACACCAAATGTAACGGCGGTGGTGATGTCATCAACGGCGCCGTCATGACGTCGACCAGCGTAGGTTCAGCAGAAACCAGAACCCCGTCAAAAAGCCCAACGTTCAGCCCAGTCAGAAGCAGAGTCCTGATTCGGCGCCTCCCTCTTCACTTCTTCCCTTCGACCGTGAAAGGCTCCGGATTCTTTTTGGACACTAATATAACTGAACTGCTTTTCCTTCTCTTTCTTTTTCACGTTAACGTTTCCGATGTTTACGATCCGTGTGGTTTCCTGGGTGAAAAGTATTGAAAATGATCTGATTATATTTTGCGTAACTTCCGACCGTAGTTGGATCCATTTTTTTGCCGCAACCTGATTACTGTTTTCACGTTGGCTTCCTTGAAAAACGTATCCAAACAGAAACACACACACACACACACACACTTATAGAGACACACACACACACACACACACACACACTTATAGAGACACACACACACACACTTATAGAGACACACACACACACACACACTTATAGAGACACACACACATAGAGACACACAGAGACACACACACACACACACAGAGAGACACACAGAGAGAGACACACAGGTATTGTCCGTAGTGGGACGAATGTAACGGTCAGTTGCAGAGGTCATCAGAGGTTAGACCTCTCTCCTCTCCTATCAGAGGTTAGACCTCTCTCCTCTCCTCTTCTATCAGAGGTTAGACCTCTCTCCTCTTCCATCAGAGGTTAGACCTCTCTCCTCTTCCATCAGAGGTTAGACCTCTCTCCTCTCCTCTTCTATCAGAGGTTAGACCTCTCTCCTCTCCTATCAGAGGTTAGACCTCTCTCCTCTCCTCTTCTATCAGAGGTTAGACCTCTCTCCTATCAGAGGTTAGACCTCTCTCCTCTTCTATCAGAGGTTAGACCTCTCTCCTCTTCTATCAGAGGTTAGACCTCTCTCCTCTCCTCTTCTATCAGAGGTTAGACCTCTCTCCTCTCCTCTTCTATCAGAGGTTAGACCTCTCTCCTCTCCTCTTCTATCAGAGGTTAGACCTCTCTCCTCTCCTCTTCTATCAGAGGTTAGACCTCTCTCCTCTTCCATCAGTTGCTCCCGGTTCAGCCTGTAGGAAAACCATTTATCGATTACTACCAATCATCCGTGCTCGTTTCCGTGCTCCTTCCTGTCTCTGATCCACGATTTGTTTGAGTTGAGTACGATAGTTATTTTTATAAGCTCAGCCAAGCCAACCTTTTTCTATGTACATATAAAGTTGTATTTTTTTAACTGTACCTGAATGCTTCACCGTGATAATGATGGCTGCCTGTATTGGTAATCTCAAATATAAACACTTGTTTTTTTGTAACATCTCAGTTGTGTTTTGTGATGCTTTCACACAGCGAAACATCGACACGTATTTAGCTTTTAGCGTGTATAGAGCCAGGATATTTCCACCAGACTCCATGTAAATAATCAGGACTTTTAGCGTGTATAGAGCCAGGATATCTCCACCAGACTCCATGTAAATAATCAGGACTTTTAGCGTGTATAGAGCCAGCATATCTCCACCAGACTCCATGTAAATAATCAGGACTTTTAGCGTGTATAGAGCCAGCATATCTCCACCAGACTCCATGTAAATAATCAGGACTTTTAGCGTGTATAGAGCCAGCATATTTCCACCAGACTCCATGTAAATAATCAGGACTTTTAGCGTGTATAGAGCCAGGATATCTCCACCAGACTCCATGTAAATAATCAGGACTTTTAGTGTGTATAGGGCCAGCATATTTCCACCAGACTCCATGTAAATAATCAGGACTTTTAGCGTGTATAGAGCCAGCATATCTCCACCAGACTCCATGTAAATAATCAGGACTTTTAGCGTGTATAGAACCAGCATATCTCCACCAGACTCCATGTAAATAATCAGGACTTTTAGCGTGTATAGAGCCAGCATATCTCCACATGTCAATGGGTGAATTAAGGGTTTATTTCAACCAAACCAGAGTGGTGATTGTTGGAACAGTGGAAAGATGAACCAAGACGGCTTTTAATAGTTTTATTTAGTTTCTGTCCACTTTGAATGAATTGTGTTTTACGATGATAAAAGTCCTGATTATTTACATGGAGTCTGGTGGGTAGTCGACAATATTTGCACTGAGTTTGGTTTATTTCGGCTCAGTGTTTGATGGGTTTTTAAAAGTTTTTGGACAACAAGATACTACTGACTTTGTTACACACACATTATTTATTATTATGATGAACTGGGGAATTTCTGGTTTTATTTATTTTTCACACATTTTACTATTTTATGTGACATTGAAAGCAACATTACACACGTGGAGACATTTAAATAATAGAATAATAGATTTTCAAAAAGAAAATTAATTACACAGTTTATTGTATTCACATCAGTTTTACAAATATACTTAAAGTGCCTGAAAAGTAACTATTAAATAAATGTAATGCAGTAAAAAGTACATTATTTCATTGAGATGTTGCAGACACACACACACACACACACACACACACGCACACACGCACACACACACACACACACACACGCACATACACACATACAGACACACACACACACACACACACACACACACACACATACAGATACACACACACACACATGCATACAGACACACACACATGCATACAGACACACACACACACACACATACAGACACACACACACACACACATGCAAACACACACACACACACACACAGAAACACGCATACAGAAAGGAGTACAGGTAGGAAGAAGTATGTGGAAATACTGGTTAAGTACAAGTACCTCAAATGTGTACAGTACTTGAGTAAATGTACTTAGTTACTTTCCACACTTGAGGTTCAGTGTGTTTTTGTTTATTTCCCCGCCCTTTCTGTGTGTTTTCTGCATCTATTCTACAATAACTGAGTATCTAATGTTGTCAATGCCAATAAAGTGTGTTGATTTTGTCATTTTAACCTAATAAATAACGATTAATTTCCTGATATGTAACTACATCTCCCATGAGGCGTTTCACAGGCGGCGGCCACACTGGCTGTTCTTCTGATATGTTCCCGCCCAGCGCGTGGATTATGGCCGATCAGCCCTTACTGACGTGTCCACCGTCCAATCAGAGGCGGCGGAGGGGCGTTCGGCCAACCCCGTGCAGCGGGGGGCGGGGCCGCAGGGGGAGGGGGCAGGGCGCGAGGTATCATGGAGGATCAGTAGGCAAACTGTGGCCATCAGAGGAGAGCAGCTACCGCTCTGATCCCCGGGACTTTTGTCAACTGTTCGCCGCTTTGCTTTTTAATTTAAACCCCCTACACAGACCCGAAAACTCAACATGGACATGAAGAAGAGAATCACTTTGGAGCTGCGGAACCGGAGCGCGGCGGAGGTGAGCGGCTTTTTATTTATTAACATTTGTAAATGTGTCCTGAAATAGCTACCGGGGAGGTGATGTGCGGAGACGACCGGGAGCCAGGCTGCTTGCTCCCCCCCGCTAGCACATCACACATACGGGGTCCGCTTAACGGCTTCCTTCGGTCCGTTTAAACCTCTTAGCGATCAGGTTATAGTTCGATCAACAGCCGGGCCGGCGGCTCAGATCCCGGATGGATGTGGAAGCATCTCCGCGGCTCCGTCCGTCCGTCCGCGCCCCCTCCTCCTCCTCTTCTCCGGTTAGATCCCGTATCTCAGGGTGGCTCCGCGGAGACAATTCTGACCATCAAACCGCTTAAATGTACGGTTCTTATCGCTAAGCAGCCCCAAAAACACTAGAGCACTAACTCCCGTTAAAGTCCTAACGACGGGCAAGTTTAACTTTTAATCACCGGTCGCACGGGAGAGTTTTAAACGGAGAAAACGACATAACAATACCGTATAAATAATGCTTAACATCCGGGTAGTTAGTTTAGTGTTATCGGGGTGATTTCGGAGAAAAACAACCAACGGCTGCGTGTGAACCAACGGCTGGTGCGTCGACGTTGGTTCTGTGAAGAGCCGAGCGGACATTTTAAGTCGCCAACGGCTTAAACTTCGACGGTAACATCGGGTCTGCTGCCGCTATATCAAAGTCCTCGACGTTAAATTCGGTTTAGGAGTAAATGTAACGTCTTTTTTTTTTTTTTTTTTGTGGCTTTTATCGACATTTTGTCCGTGTGCGACCGTGCTGTGTAGCGGACGCGGGGCGCACTGAGGTCGGTCATAGAGACATTTTGAGTGGGGGTTGCGAGGCGACGAGCTCGAGCTCCAAAGTAACGCGTTACCGACTTAACGTTACTGAAAGCGGATTAGAGGACGGTGTTTTTTTTTTGTTTTTTTTGTTTGTTTTTGCACTGATGTCGACGGATATTTACATAACACGGCTGTTTAAAAAAATAAAAAAATAAATAAATAAAAATGACGTTACATTGCTCTGTCCGTTACTGTGACGTGATTACCGTGTAGTACCGTTAACGGCCAAATTGTCTTGTCGGTGTTTCTGGAGAACAGCGTCGTAACGAATCAAAATGGCAGCGTACTGTCTCAGTGGATTACTAATGTCGATTTTTGTCCAAATACATCAAACCGAGTACAGCTAGATTATGGGATGTAATCTCTATTAAGGAGTAACTAAT
>NC_135868.1:1265000-1270000 GCF_031162955.1 Sander vitreus
GTCGCACGAACGACATCGAGAATTTACAAAGACGACAACAAAACAACAACACAGACAAGAATACACCAACACAAGGAAGTTTGATGAATAAAGGAGTAAAATACGGATACAAAAGAAAGTACACGTCTGTAAAGCAAGTATAATGAGCAACTTGCAGGTTTAAAACCAGATTTCTGACGTGCCGTAAACGTGACCTGTCCCCATGCCGTAAACGTGACCTCATGCCGTAAACGTGACCTGTCCCCGTGCCGTAAACGCGACCTGTCCCCGTGCCGTAAACGTGACCTGTCCCCGTGCCGTAAACGTGACCTGTCCCCGTGCCGTAAACGCGACCTGTCCCCGTGCCGTAAACGTGACCTGTCCCCATGGCATAAACGTGACCTGTCCACATGCCGTAAACGTGACCTGTCCACATGCCGTAAACGTGACCTCATGCCGTAAATGTGACCTCATACCGTAAACGTGACCTCATGCCGTAAACGTGACCTGTCCCCGTGCCGTAAACGTGACCTGTCCTCATGCCGTAAACGTGACCTGTCCCCGTGCCGTAAACGTGACCTGTCCCCGTGCCGTAAACGTGACCTGTCCCCGTGCCGTAAACGTGACCTGTCCCCGTGCCGTAAACGTGACCTGTCCCCGTGCCGTAAACGTGACCTGTCCTCATGCTGAAACGTGACCTGTCCACATGCTGAAACGTGACCTGTCCTCATGCCGTAAACGTGACCTCGTGCCGTAAACGTGACCTCATGCCGTAAACGTGACCTGTCCTCGTGCCGTAAACGTGACCTGTCCCCGTGTGTCCCACGCTGCTGCCACTTGCCAGGACACTCTTGTAAAAGACATTGGTAATCTCAAGGAGTTTTTTGATCCTGGTTAAATAAAGGTTTGAATGAATGAATTGGGTTTAGGAAACGTCACACGCGGGACACGATCCCCGCGGCTTTTCAGACTACTCTCAGTCAATTCACACGCAATCGCAAGGTAATGTAAGTCAATGGAGGCCAAACGGCGTTGATAAACACGCTGAAAAGTGAGTAAGCGTCTTGATAACACGCCAATAATGCCGTACGTATTGGCGTGTCATACATACATTACATCATGAGCTCAATCTGAAAAGACACAAGTTGAGTTGATTGTAAGAGGGTTTGTAGTTTGCACCCGGCATGGGATGCCCCCCCCCCCCCCCCCCCGACAATCAAAACGGGCTCTCAACACCTCCCCCCTCCCCCCAATTTTTAACCCAAAGTTACCCCCCTGCTGCCCAGCATACTTTGCCAAATGCTCGGTGTTTGCAGATGCCGGCTAGCGTCTAGAAACGGGACGATCTTGCACCAACAGGACAGACATTTTGACGCATACTTCTTGTTTTTAGGAGTCGTTTCATCCATTTTCAGCTCAGTTGACTCTGACTCGAACGGGAGGGGTGACGCACCGGGCTTCACCCCTCGAGTCCGTGTCAACGGGTTGTTTGGTTTGGGTTGCCAGGTAACACCACGACATATCCTACAGTCTGGACATGCGTGCTAGTTTCCCTGTGCTTCCAGTCTTTGTGCTAAGCTAAGCTAAGCTAAGCTAAGCTAAGATAAGATAACCGTCCTAAGTGGAGACAAAGAAACCAGGAGGGTTTATAAATAATTTTCAGACTGCTCCTTTAAGGTGGATTTAGTTTTCAGACACGCAAACACAGCCGCAGATTAGTCATTAAGAAATGCTCATACATGCATACACAATCACACACACACACACACACACACACACACACAGAGACACACACAGAGACACACACACACACACACACACACACACACACAGAGACACACACAGAGACACACACACACACAGACACAGAAGTGTAGTTGTGTAATGGAGCGATGCTGTTTGTGCTGCCCTACATCTGGTGCATTACAGCTCACTGACCTCTGTGTGTCTGTGTGTGTGTGTGTGTGTGTGTGTGTGTGTGTGTGTGTGTGTGTGTGTGTGTGTGTGTGTGTGTGTGTGTGAATGTGTGTGTGTGTGAGTGTGTGTGAGTGTGTGAGTGTGTGTGTGTGTGTGAGAGTGTGTGTGAGTGAGTGTGTGTCTCTGTGTGAGTGTGTCTCTCTGTGTGTGAGTGTGTGTGTGTGTGTGTGTGTG
Organism: Sander vitreus; assembly: GCF_031162955.1. NCBI lineage: Eukaryota > Metazoa > Chordata > Actinopteri > Perciformes > Percidae > Sander > Sander vitreus. Next base: position 1,267,131 of record NC_135868.1, read on the forward strand.
TGTGTGTGTGTGTGTGTGTGTGTGTGTGTGTGTGTGTGTGTGAGTGTGTGTGTGTGTGTGTGTGTGTGAATGTGTGTGAGTGTATGTGTGAGTGTGTGAGTGTGTGTGTGTGTGTGAGAGTGTGTGTGAGTGTGTGTGTGTCTCTGTGTGAGTGTGTCTCTCTGTGTGTGTGTGTCTCTCTGTGTGTGAGTGTGTGTGTGTGTGTGTGTGTGTGTGTGTGTGTGTGTGTGTGTGTGTGTGTGTGTGTGTGTGTGTGTGTGTGTGTGTGTGTGTGTGTGTGTGTGTGTGTGTGTGTGTGTGTGTGTGTGTGTGTGTGTGTGTGTGTGTGTGTGTGTGTGTGTGTGTGTGTGTGTGTGTGTGTGTGTGTGTGTGTGTGTGTGTGTGTGTGTGTGTGTGTGTGTGTGTGTGTGTGTGTGTGAGTGTGTGTGTGTGTGTGTGAGTTGTGTGTGTAAGTGTGTGTGTGTCCTCTCTCTTGGCAGTGATCTGAAATTAAATGATTAAGTGAAATAATCTCACTCCAACTTTCTTTATCTTATTTTATTTTGCACGTGGACGCTCGAAAAAGGAAATGAACAGTGTTTTTATTTTTGGCTCCATTTACCCACAATGCATTGCCATTTACAACACCATTCAAAAAAAAACATCAACAGATAAGATCTTAAGATCTTAAAACAAATATAAATACATTTAAAATGACTTGATTTTCATATTTTGACAAAGTGAAGTTGTTTCTAAACGTGTACAGACTTTAAATAAATAAATCTAAATACATTTAGTTCATCTTTTTTTCACCGACATCACTCGGAGTACAACGAATCCTTAATGCGGACGCTGTTAATGAAATACGGGACAATATTCTGTCTTAATAAGGAGTTTTATGATTTTTCACAGGTGTTCGTGTCTGAATGGATTGAGAAAAGCGACAAAAAAAACACCAAAACAAGCCTCGAAAACAACAAACAGGGTTCAGAGAACATTCTTTAAATCTGCAGAATTTTCCGGATTTTAGATTAACAGACACGTCCGTATAGTCTGACAAGCCAGATGTTGGGTCTGGGTCTGACCCTCACCCAGATGTTGGGTCTGGGTCTGACCCTCACCCAGATGTTGGGTCTGGGTCTGACCCTCACCCAGATGTTGGGTCTGGGTCTGACCCTCATCCAGATGTTGGGTCTGGGTCTGATCCTCATCCAGATGTTGGGTCTGGGTCTGACCCTCATCCAGATGTTGGGTCTGGGAACTCCCCATTGGTGGGCTCAATCCGAGGGGCGGGATAAACGATTGTCTTTCAAATTCCCTCTGCACGTAATAGGATAGTTCTACAACCAATCAGAGTGCCTAGACACACCTAACCCCCATAACCCCACTAACCCTAAACCCAACCCCCATAACCCCACTAACCCTAAACCCAACACAGTTAACCCCCATAACCCCACTAACCCTAAACCCAACCCCCATAACCCCACTAACCCTAAACCCAACCCCCATAACCCCACTAACCCTAAACCCAACCCCCATAACCCCACTAACCCTAAACCCAACACACTTAACCCCCATAACCCCACTAACCCTAAACCCAACCCCCATAACCCCACTAACCCTAAACCCAACACACTTAACCCCCATAACCCCACTAACCCTAAACCCAACCCCCATAACCCCACTAACCCTAAACCTAACCCCCATAACCCCACTAACCCTAAACCGAACCCCCATAACCCCACTAACCCTAAACCCAACCCCCCATAACACAACTAACCCTAAACCCAACCCCCCATAACCCCACTAACCCTAAACCCAACCCCCCATAACCCCACTAACCCTAAACCCAACCCCCCATAACACAACTAACCCTAAACCCAACCCCCATAACCCCACTAACCCTAAACCCAACACACTTAACCCCCATAACCCCACTAACCCTAAACCCAACCCCCATAACCCCCCTAACCCTAAACCCAACCCACCTAACCCCCATAACCCCCCCAACCCTAAACCCACAAACCTCCCTAACGCCATTAACCCTAACCCCAAACGCGCTACCCCCCTAACTCCACTAACCCTACTAAACCCAACCCCCTAGCCCTAACACCCCTAACCCCAACCCACCTAACCCCACTAACCCCACTAAACTGAAAAAAAACAACCCCTAACTCCACTAACCCTAACCCCACCCCCCAACCCTGAACCTACTAAACCCAACCCCCTAACCCTAACACCACTAACCCTAAACACACTGACCCCCCTAAACCTAACCCCACAAACCCCATTAACCCAACTGACTCCAACCCCTTAACCCCAACCCCCCTAACCCTAAACCCACTAACCCTAAACACACTGACCCCCCTAAACCTAACCCCACAAACCCCATTAACCCAACTGACTCCAACCCCTTAACCCCAACCCCCCTAACTCTAAAACCCACTAACCCTAAACACACTGACCCCCCTAAACCTAACCCCACAAACCCCATTAACCCAACTGACTCCAACCCCTTAACCCCAACCCCCCTAACCCTAACCACGTAGTCGTCGGACGCGTGGGGAGGCTTCTGGGATCCGAACACACCTAACCCCAACCCCCCTAACCCTAAACCCACTAACCCCACTAACCCCCCTAACCCTAAACCCACTAACCCCACTAACCCCACTAACCCTAAACCCACTAACCCCACTAAGCCCCTAATCCCAACGTTTTTTTGGTGCTTTTTTCTGCTACTATTCTGTGTTAATATGGAGCTACTTTGTGTAATGATATTTTTGATTAACAATAATGTCCGTTAAAGACACAGAGGATATATCGTAAATATGCCGAATTTTCCAGTTTTTCGATTAACATAAACGTCCTTAAACCTTATGGTTAAAGATGTT
>NC_135868.1:1275000-1290000 GCF_031162955.1 Sander vitreus
CACGTACGATTGTGTACTACTGCAGGTTATGTTTATTAAATGAAGCCCAAAATATGGCGCCGAATAGAAATCGCTAGTATCAGCTAGCAGCAGCTAACGTCAACGTTAGGTAGCCGCTAGATAACGTCAAGTTAGGTAGCCACTAGCTAACGTCAAGTTAGGTAGCCACTAGCTAACGTCAAGTTAGGTAGCCACTAGCTAACGTCAAGTTAGGTAGCCACTAGCTAACGTCAAGTTAGGTAGCCGCTAGTTAACGTCAACGTTAGGTAGCCGCTAGATAACGTCAACGTTAGGTAGCCGCTAGCTAACGTCAACGTTAGGTAGCCGCTAGCTAACGTCAAGTTAGGTAGCCGCTAGATAACGTCAACGTTAGGTAGCCGCTAGCTAACGTCAACGTTAGGTAGCCGCTAGCTAACGTCAACGTTAGGTAGCCGCTAGCTAACGTCAACGTTAGGTAGGCTAACCTGAACCCTGGAACGCTACCAAGTCGTGAGTCGTGACTTGAAGTCGTAACTTACGGGCTAAAAATTGTGTCTGGAATGCAGCATTAGCGCCGCCCAAGACGATTGTGATTGGTTTAAAGAAATGCCGAAAACCCAGAGCATGTTTTTCTCCCATCCAGGAATGCTGTGTGGACTAGCCAGACCTTCCTCCGCAGTGCTGTGGAACACAAAACTAACATATTTTCCGTTAAGTTTATGGACGTTAGCCTAGACGCACCCTAGCAGCAGCGTGTCTAAATATGACACTAAAGGAGACTTTTTGCGTCAGTAGCGGGACGTGTCTATATCGCCCCGCTTACCAGTTTCTCTTTACTGACAAGCAAAGAAAACAGGCTCCGCCCTCCTACAACCGCAATGGCTGCAGCTGATTGGACAAACGCGTCACGTGGGGCGAGAAATAGGCCGTGCAGTTGCTGAATCTGAGTCTTCGTTTCAGATCGACAACGGCCAGTTTAAAAAGATTTTAGTCTTTTAGCTTTTGAGTGCTGGCGAGCCGAGCCGGCCGCTCCTCATTTGCATAAAGTTAGCTGGATTCAACTTCATGCAAATGAGGAGCAGCCGGCTCGCCTTTCTAAAAGTCCCCACGACGCTCCCAGAATGCATTGCACGACTGCTTACATAGAAATGAATGGGAAAGGAAGGATCATTTTGTAAGGAAGGATCATCTTTTCCTAAACCTAACTGTCCCGTTCTTGTGCCACGTGCCAGTTAAACGCTATAGGAGACTTTTTTTGCATCAGCAACAAACGCTAAAGATACCTGAACAAGCGTCGCTGGGAGTGAGAATGGCCCATTCCCAAAGTCCAGACTCACAGACTCACGGATTTTGGTGCGCGTTCTCACGAAATTCCTAAGGGCTTAGGGTTGTCCCAGTGTCAATTTCAAAGGGCGTGAGGGTTTGAAGACACACTTACCGAGCCCTTTCCGTGAGTCTGCATTGATGCAGACTTCACCAAAGGGAATTACCCACAGTTCAAAGCGTTGTGACGTTTACCGTAGAGACCAAAGAGAAATCTGGGAATTACAAAAGGTAAACAACAGAACGACACACGACCAATGAACACGCACCAGCCTGCTGTCCAGCTCGTAAAACAAGAGTTTGAAAACGTGGAATCAGGCCGCTGTCTCCTGGGCCTTGGCCGTGTGGAAAGCAACAAACTTAAAATGAAAATTCCCAAACCGGCAAGTGTCAGCAAGATCTTTGTTATTATATGTCGCCAACGTAACGTCATCTTGTGAAGTGCTGTCCCAATCCCATTTATACCTATCTGAGCCCATGTGACCTCACACACTTAGCACCTGAGATCAATTAAGTCTGTGAGTCTTTAGTCCTTAGTCCTCAGGGCTCACTTTGGGTTTGGGTCAATGTGTTGACCCCAAAAACCCTGAAAAAAACTCCCTGGGAACGCGAACTTGTCTTTGAAATCGACAGAGAGGCTTTTTCGCTTCACTTTCAGCAATAAAAGAGAAAGAAGACAAAGCCAGCAGCACCATTAGAGAAGGTGAAGGGGAGTGCATCTCCGTTTAAAACTGTGTTCACTCAAAACTAAACGTGACGAAGGGACTTCGTGGCGTAGCAGCAGAAGTGAGAGGGCGTCTAGTGCACAGTGGAGGATTTAAGTCCTTAAACCTCCCGGGAAGAACTCGCTGGTTTTCGAAAAACAATCCACGTTTTGCTCAAGTGTTCACGTGCATCCCACCGTCCCCTGATTTTAAAGATGCAAAACATTTAAAAATCCCCCCAAAATATGCAAACTCTGTCTGCTTTTTTTTTTGCGTGTAAGCAAAAGCATTATCTAGGCTAATAAAACGTCAAAATGTAAAACATCTTCACTTCATTTTGTAATAAATTTGCAAGCATCGTGATGCGTGTAAGTACAGATAAGACAAGCAATTCAAATACTATACAGGCTATATATATTTTTATATATATTTTACCTTTTGATTTTGTCTTCAAACAGCTTTAAAAGCCAGTAGAGAAAACGAAAAGTACAGCCCTTTTCATTTTGTAAAACCTGCAGCGTTAGGTAATCACTAGGGATGCACTGAATCCAGGTTTCGGCTTCAGATTCGGCTGAATATTGGGCTTTTTGACGAGATTCTGGTTTCTGCCGAACCTTAGGCCTACGTTTGCACTACGCGCGCTACGGTGGTAGACGTGATGACGGCGCCGTTGATTACAGGAAGGTGTTTACGTAGGTGGAGCTTCAATGCAGCAGGCTGAGAGGAAGTGGAAATGGAACTGGTGAGCAGAAAAAGGGTTGTTTGGCAGTACTTTCAGTCAAAAGAAGGCCATTCAAGTCCAGCTACATGTTCAATCTGCAATGCTGATTAGTCTGGTGGTGGCGAGGACCCTAAACAATACACAACATCACCGCTGTTACAACATCTGGTATGAAACATCTGGAAGAATACGAGCTGAGCATGAAGGAATCTACAGACAGCAGCCAGAATGCAGCAACTTCAGGTACGGCAAAGGAAGGACAGTCACTGTTTACTTCATTAATGTGTTGACTGTGTTCATGGACTGAGGATTCAGTATTCGGTTCCCGATTTGGCAGAATCTTAACCAGTGGATTCGGTATTCAGCCGAACCCCAAAATATCTGGATTTGGTGCATCCCTAGTAATCATTTATTACACAAATGCTTGCACATAATGTGTTGTTGCTACAATGCTGAAAAACTTCCACTGAGAAAATTCAATTCAAGCAGTGAAAGTCATTAAAACCTCCCGGGAAGAACGGTATTGCTGGTTTTTTAAAACAATCCACGTTTGCTCAAGTGTTTACGTGCATCCCACGGATTATCCCCCAGATTAAAAGATGCAAAACATTTAAAAAATCCCCCAAAATTATGCAAATCCTGTCTGCTTTTTTAAGCGTGTAAGCATGCTGAAAAAGGTCCTTCGAGTAAAATAGAATTCAAGAAATAGTTGTAAGAAAGAAAATCCCCATCGTCAAGGCATCTCGGACTCGTCTTCGGGGGATGTCGGCGAGTTCGGCGTGTCGTCCGTATCTGCCGCCGTGGTTGCCTTGGGCAACCCAGCCACCGCCACTGTCAACGACATCTTTTCGTAGGTTCTCCGGCGCTGCCGCCGCAGCGTCTGGCTCTGCAGCTCTTTCACTTCCTGCAGGACTTCCTGTGCCTCCTTCCACGACGACACAGCCTCTTCCAGGAGGCGCTCGGCCTCTTCGTGCCGCCTCCGCAGTTCCGACTCCGACAGCAGGGCGGGCGGCGAGGCGGGCAGTGAAGCAGGCGGGGCGGGCGGTGAAGCAGGCGGAGGGTGTTTGTCGGGGGTTTTGGGTTGTGAAGGCTCGAAGGACCCAGAAATGCTCGGCGAGTGCTTCTGATTTGGACGCGGCGAGTCGGTTTCGCTCTCTTGTTGTGAGTCGGCTTCTTTAACCGAGGACGTGTCGAATCCTCTGACGCTCGTTGCTGATTTGGGCGACTTCTGCGCAGCAGAGTCGTCGTCCTCGTTGGGACAAGAGGCGCTGCGTGATCCCTTGAGTTTCGGGGAACGCGCATCGGTGCTTTTTGTCCGCGGCAAATCTTTCAGTCGAGGGGAGTCGTTTGCTTTCGCAGAGGGCGATTGGGATCCTCTGGAGCGAGGTGAGTCAGTCCCTTTGGAGCGATTCCTTTTAGCTTTGGATCGAGGAGACTCTCGGCCTCTCAGACGGGGCGAGTCTTTCCCCCGGAGGCGAGGAGATCCAGGTGACTTGCTGCAGGAGGAGAACAAGAATCAAGTTAAACGTTACGATCCAAATTGGTTTCACAGCACCTATTTTTCAAGTCATACTGCTCAAACGAGCATCGTTTGCTGTTGTGGAGAGGAGGTCACTGAACAAACTGTTAGCCATCATGAATAACCCCGACCACCCTCTCCACCCCCCACTGGTCCAACAGAGTAGAGCTTAGATCGGGCCCAAAACTATCAAGCCCGACCCTACCCGAGTCCGTGCACGTTGTTTCCGAGCCCTACCCGACACATTAAAGCGTAACTCTCGCCAAAATGCAACGTAGGGTCTTTTTGTGAATGTACCTGAGTCAAACTTTCGTTTCAAACCATATTTAGGACGGAATCACCACTTTTAAGATGTACCATATTCTCGTTTTTGGGTCAAATGGCCTTTTGAATGGGAGTGCTAGGGGCACTTTGATGCTAGCCTCAAAATAGCTATTTTTAAACCACTAAGAAGGCTCGACACAACATGAGACTTTGCTCCAAGTCTCATCAGGGGCTCTACACCTTAACCAAAGCATTGACAACATTGTGTGTGTACCCAGAGTTTACTAAAAAGAAAGGTTTTGAACGACTCACTGTAGGTCTTGTTGTTTCCGGCCGCTGCCATTTTATCAGTCAAAAACAATCAATTTCCAAATGCAACATAACATGGAGGAGAGTAAAAATGGAAAGCTCCTAAAGCTTAGTTCCATATAAATGCACGGATTATTTCTTGTTTTGTCATTATTGAAAAACAGTATTGACCTCGTAGTTGAAAAAGGAGCCTCATATGGAGTCCGTTCATTCGCATTCGGATATCGACTCGTTTTTGACTGCCGAGGTGGTAGCGGCCAGAAACAACGAGAGCTACGGTGAGTTGTTCAAAACCTTTCTTTTTAGTAAACTCTGGGTACACAAATATCGTCCTAAATATGCTTTTAAACGAAAGTTTGACTCGGGTACATTCACAAAAAGACCCTAGGTTGCATTTTGGCGAAAGTCACGCCCGAGCCTGATTTAAACCCGACAAGTTTTTAATACGTTGGCCGTTATAACTGACGTTCTCAACTACAATTCAGAGTTGTTTGAACTACAGAAATCTGTTTAGAATAATCTTAATGAATAATGCAACAAGGACGAAGCACGTAAACTGCTGTTAGTTTATTCAGAACGGAACGGATCGCAAATGGATCCGAATGAAGAAACGTAAAAAATATCTCGACCCTATAAGCTCCCTCAGCTGAATAGTGAGGGGAACAGATCAAGGCAGCAACATAATCAAAGCCCTGGAACCATACAGGAGACTTTCTGGTCTCCATCACCTAATTCAGTGGTTCCCAACCTTTTTTCCTTGGCCCCCCCCCTACTTATGTCTAAGAAAAGCTGAGCCCCCCCCCCCCCTCCGAAACCGAAGTTGAGGTAACTCTCGAGATAGAGCCTTACTTTCTTTTTTGATACAGAGCAGTTATCAGCACTTTTATGTTTCTCTGCTATGTTTCATTCATAAAATAGTGATGCCTTGGCGGCAGGAAAAATGTACAATATACATATTCTTATAATAAAAAAGCCCCTGGATTTGATTAAATATTAGTGGGAATAATGAAACGGACCTGGCATGCGGAGAGTCGGAGCCCCTGAGGTGGTGGAGGCGAGGAGAGTCGATGCCCTTCAGGTACGGAGAGCTGCCTCCATGCTCTCTCTCCGCTTTGGCCTTCTGCAACTCCTGACAGTCATAACACACACATTATTCTTAGTGATATCCCATTTCAGATGTATTTAGTATAGTGCTGTCAAACGATTAAAATATTTACTCGCGATTAATCGCAATTAATTGCACATTTTTATCTATTCTAAATGCCCCTTGATTTCTTTTTATCCCATTATATTTTCTCATTTTAATGCTCTTATCAACATGGAAAAGTAGATCGGCTTGCTTTGTGCTTTTGTCGCCTGGCTTTGACGAGGGGGCGGAGAATTGGCATCAGCTGTGTGCTAGACCATCAGCTGTCTGCTTGGCCATCAGCTGTCTGCTTGGCCATCAGCCGTGTGCTTGGCCATCAGCCGTGTGCTTGGCCATCAGCTGTCTGCTTGGTCATCAGCTGTGTGCTTGGCCATCAGCTGTCTGCTTGGCCATCAGCTGTCTGCTTGGCCATCAGCTGTCTGCTCGGCCATCAGCTGTCTGCTCGACCATCAGCTGTGTGCTCGGCCATCAGCTGTGTGCTCGGCCATCAGCTGTGTGCTCGACCATCAGCTGTGTGCTCGACCATCAGCTTTGTGCTCGACCATCAGAACACACAGATCACTTTCGTCTTGTCAATGGAACCATTTGGCAACTTTTTAAAAGTCAACTTTCCATTCAGAATCTTACTGGCATCTATTTCGGAGTCTCGTGCTCGCCGTCCACTCAAAACGTAACGTTAGCCTACTACTCTTTGGCCGGCTCTCAAGCCCAAAGAAGTGTGTGCAGCGCGCCTGTTGTTGTGTTTCCAGGCTAGCTAGATCTGGTGCGGTGTTGTAGTTTTTCTAACGTTACTAGTTGTTGCAACAGCATGTGAAAAAAACTACGTTTGCTAGGCCAAAAATAACGTTAATCTCGCGATAAAAAAATGTACGCCGTTAAAATGGGTTTGCGTTAACACCGTTAATAACGCGTTTAACTGACAGCACTAATATAGTAGGATTAGGACAATGCACAACAATCAACCTTTCTGTAAATGCGCCAGTGTTTAAGCTGTTTCTTGCGTTCAGCGCGGTAGGGGCGCGGTCACAGCGGCCCAAAGAACAGACTTTTTCTCTCCTGTAGCCAACCATTGCAACGTCCCAGTTGTTACAAAATCGGCTCGGCGATCAGACCCTCTATGCACAGTCGCCCCGGCTGCGTTGATGTCATATTGCCACCAGCACTGCGCCGACCGACCGCGCTGAACGCAAGAAGCAGGGGTGTAGCACAACTAGCGTTGGGTATCGAAAAACTGAAAAAATGGGTTAACGCTAACCCTAATGAGAACGGGTTTCTGTTCTACTATTTGCCTTTTCCCCACTTAGTCATTATATCCACATTACTGATGATTATTCATCAAAAATCTCATTGTGTAAATATTTTGTGAAAGCACCAATAGTCAACGCTACGATATCGTTGCTGTAACGATGTCGAGGTATTTGGTCAAAAATATTGTGATATTTGATTTTCTCCATATCGCCCTGCCCTACCTGCAGTCTCATCTCCTCCAGCAGCTCCTGAGCTCTCTGCATCCTCTGGGCGATGAGGCTCTGCAGCTGCCCGACGGGCTGCACCGAAGCCCCGCCCCCAGCCTCCTCTTCGGTCGGACATCGCCGCAGAGCTGAGCGAAACTCAGAGCGAATCATCGCCGGTCTGGAGAAGGGAGGGAGGGAGAGAGGAGGGGAAGGACGACAAGAAAAGACAGTTGAACTTCTAACTTAATATATGCATACAGCAGGGGTGTCAAACATACGGCCTGTGGGCCAGAACCGGCCCGCCAAAGGGTCCAATCAGGCCCACTGACTTCGCAAAGTGTGAAAATTGCAGAGAAGTAATTAATTCTCACTCTGTTCTCAGATCTTCAATCAGTTTCTGATCTTTCTGGAGAGGTTTACAGTGGTTACAGTAAGTGATGGTTATCCAATACACTTTTTGGTCAACTAGCTCTTGGTTTTCTGTCACTTTTTTTGACTTTTTCGGCATTTTATTTACGTTTCTTATTATTTACGAAAAAAAACGAAACAAAAACGTTATATACGATAAGTTAGAGATGAAGAAAGAGACTTTTGTTAGTTGATAGTTGGACTCTAGTGGCGGCGCCCTCTAGTGGCGGTGCCCTCTAGTCTCTAGTGGCGGCGCCCTCTAGTGGCGGCGCCCTCTAGTCTCTAGTGGCGGCGCCCTCTAGTGGCGGCGCCCTCTAGTCTCTAGTGGCAGCGCCCTCTAGTGGCGGCGCCCTCTAGTCTCTAGTGGCGGCGCCCTCTAGTCTCTAGTGGCGGCGCCCTCTAGTGGCGGCGCCCTCTAGTCTCTAGTGGCGGCGCCCTCTAGTGGCGGCGCCCTCTAGTCTCTAGTGGCGGCGCCCTCTAGTGGCGGCGCCCTCTAGTCTCTAGTGGCGGCGCCCTCTAGTCTCTAGTGGCGGCGCCCTCTAGTGGCGGCGCCCTCTAGTCTCTAGTGGCGGCGCCCTCTAGTCTCTAGTGGCGGCGCCCTCTAGTGGCGGTGCCCTCTAGTGGCGGTGCCCTCTAGTCTCTAGTGGTGGCGCCCTCTAGTCTCTAGTGGCGGCGCCCTCTAGTCTCTAGTGGCGGCGCCCTCTAGTGGCGGCGCCCTCTAGTGGCGGCGCCCTCTAGCGGGGCCCTCTAGTGGCGGCGCCCTCAGTCTCTAGTGGCGGCGCCTCTAGTGGCGGCGCCCTCTAGTCTCTAGTGGCGGCGCCCTCTAGTGGCGGCGCCCTCTAGTCTCTAGTGGCGGTGCCCTCTAGTCTCTAGTGGCGGCGCCCTCTAGTGGCGGAGCCCTCTAGTCTCTAGTGGCAGCGCCCTCTAGTGGCGGCGCCCTCTAGTGGCGGCGCTCTAGTGGCGGCGCCCTCTAGTGGCGGCGCCCTCAGTCTCTAGTGGCGGCGCCCTCTAGTGGCGGCGCCCTCTGGTCTCTAGTGGCGGCGCCTGCTCTAGTGGCGGCGCCCTCGTCTAGTGGCGGCGCCTCAGTGGCGGCGCCCTCTAGTCTCTAGTGGCGGCGCCTCTAGTGGCGGCGCCCTCTAGTCTCTAGTGGCGGTGCCCTCTAGTCGCTAGTGGCGGTGCCCTCTAGTGGCGGCGCCCTCTAGTGGCGGCGCCCTCTAGTCTCTAGTGGCGGCGCCCTCTTGTGGCGGCGCCCTCTAGTCTCTAGTGGCGGCGCTCTCTTGTGGCGGCGCCCTCTAGTGGCGGCGCGGGGGCGGGGGGCGGGGTTGAGATCTCCACTTTTGAGCAAAATTGAAATTTTGAACATCAAAAACTTCATTTTCTGCATTTTGGTGAATTTTTCTGCTTTCATTTATGGTGCAAATGTCTTTATTTATGTAAAGGAAATTATAATAATTTTTTTTGGGGGGTTGCACTGGTCAGTTTGATTATTTTTGGGGATAACCCCCCCCATGACCTCTGAATCCCAAATACTTTCCTGGTTGATTAGATAAATAAATAAATAATCCATCATATATTTTATGTTTAATTGTTAAAGTGAATCCCAGAATGCACCAGACTTTCCTCCCGAAAAAACTCCCCCGTAAGTGGTTTGTTCCAGCATCATTCTGACCTATATTCAGGTTTGTAGTGGCGGCGCCCTCTAGTGGCGGTGCCCTCTAGTCTCTAGTGGCGGCGCCCTCTAGTGGCGGCGCCCTCTAGTCTCTAGTGGCGGCGCCCTCTAGTGGCGGCGCCCTCTAGTCTCTAGTGGCGGCGCCCTCTAGTGGCGGCGCCCTCTCTAGTGGCGGCGCCCTCTGGTCTCTAGTGGCGGCGCCCTCTGAGTCTCTAGTGGCGGCGCCCTCTGGTCTCTAGTGGCGGCGCCCTCTAGTGGCGGCGCCCTCTAGTCTCTAGTGGCGGCGCCCCGTCTCTAGTGGCGGCGCCCTCTAGTCTCTAGTGGCGGCGCCTCTGGTCTCTAGTGGCGGCGCCCTCTAGTGGCGGCGCCCTCTAGTCTCTAGTGGCGGCGCCTCTGGTCTCTAGTGGCAGCGCCCTCTAGTGGCGGCCCCTCTAGTGGCGGCGCCCTCTAGTCTCTAGTGGCGGCGCCCTCTAGTCTCTAGTGGCGGCGCCCTCTAGTGGCCGTACCAGTTCTGACGGGAGCAGAGCGGGAAATAAGGGGAGGAAGTATGAGAGCGCCAGACAAAATGGGACAAAAAGATCAGAAAAAGTGACTAAAGTGTGATAGTGTGTGTATGTGTGTGTGTGTGTGTGTCTCTCTGTCTGTGTGTGTGTGTGTGTGTGTGAAGTATTGTGTGTGTGCGTAGTGTGTGTGATGAGTGTGTGTGATGGTGTGTGTGTTGTGTGTGTAGTTTGTGTGTGATAGTTTGTGTGTGATAGATAGCGTGGCCAGTAGTATTGACGATTTGTGTGTATGATAGTTTGTATTGTGTGTGACGTTGTATGTTGTGTTGTGTGTGTGATAGTGTGTGTGTTGTGTGTGTGATAGTTTGTGTGTGTGATAGTTTGTGTGTTGTGTGTGTGTGATAGTGTGTGTGTTGTGTGTGTGATAGTTTGTGTGTTGTGTGTGTGATAGTGTGTGTTGTGTGTGTGATAGTGTGTGTGTTGTGTGTGTGATAGTTTGTGTGTTGTGTGTGTGATAGTTTGTGTGTGTGATAGTGTGTGTTGTGTGTGTGTGTGTGTGTGTTGTGTGTGTGATAGTGTGTGTGTGTGTGTGTGTGTGATAGTGTGTGTGTTGTGTGTGTGATAGTGTGTGTGTTGTGTGTGTGATAGTGTGTGTGTTGTGTGTGTGTGTGTGTGTGTGTGTGTGTAGTGTGTGTGTTGTGTGTGTGTTGTGTGTGTGTGTGTGTGTGTGTGTGTGTGTGTGTGTGTGTGTGTGTGTGTGATAGTGTGTGTGTGATAGTGTGTGTGATAGTGTGTGTGTGTGATAGTGTGTGTGTGTGATAGTGTGTGTGTTGTGTGTGTGTGATAGTGTGTGTGATAGTGTGTGTGTTGTGTGTGTGTGATAGTGTGTGTGTGTGTGTGTGATAGTGTGTGTGTTGTGTGTGATAGTGTGTGTGGTTGTGTGTGTGTGTGTGTGTGTTAGTGTGTGTGTTGTGTGTGTGTGTGTGTGATAGTGTGTGTTGTGTGTGTGATAGTGTGTGTTGTGTGTGTGATAGTTTGTGTGTTGTGTGTGTGTGATAGTGTGTGTGTTGTGTGTGTGATAGTGTGTGTGTTGTGTGTGTGATAGTTTGTGTACCTGGAGGAGAGGACTTCGTCCATGGAGGCACAGCGACTCCGCCCCTGCATGCTGAACCTCTTCCCCGGCTGAGGCGTTTGAGACTGAAGGACCTGAAAGGTAACACAAGTCTGCTGTTTGTATCTGACGAAGCTCCTTAAAGCTGTATTCTCTCTACCATCCAGCAGGGGGAGACTCCTTAAAGCTGTATTCTCTCTACCATCCAGCAGGGGGAGACTCCTTAAAGCTGTATTCTCTCTACCATCCAGCAGGGGGAGACTCCTTAAAGCTGTATTCTCTCTACCATCCAGCAGGGGGAGACTCCTTAAAGCTGTATTCTCTCTACCATCCAGCAGGGGGAGACTCCTTAAAGCTGTATTCTCTCTACCATCCAGCAGGGGGAGACTCCTTAAAGCTGTATTCTCTCTACCATCCAGCAGGGGGAGTCTCCTTAAAGCTGCATTCCCTGTAACTTCCAGCAGGGGGAGACTCCTTAAAGCTGCATTCTCTCTACCATCCAGCAGGGGGAGTCTCCTTAAAGCTGCATTCCCTGTAACTTCCAGCAGGGGGAGACTCCTTAAAGCTGTATTCTCTCTACCATCCAGCAGGGGGAGACTCCACTATCTTCGTCACGTCTGTTTTTATAGAAGTCTCTGAGACAATGAGACAACTTCCAGATGTAAAAAAAATACAAACACAGTGTGCTTGGTAGCATAGGCAGCTAGCAGAGAGGGTTGACTCTAGGTAGCATAGGTAGCTAGCAGAGAGGGTTGAAGCTAGTTAGCATAGGTAGCTAGCAGAGAGGGTTGACGCTAGGTAGCATAGGCAGCTAGCAGAGAGGGTTGACTCTAGGTAGCATAGGCAGCTAGCAGAGAGGGTTGACTCTAGGTAGCATAGGTAGCTAGCAGAGAGGGTTGAAGCTAGTTAGCATAGGTAGCTAGCAGAGAGGGTTGACGCTAGGTAGCATAGGCAGCTAGCAGAGAGGGTTGAAGCTAGGTAGCTAGCAGAGAGGGTTGAAGCTAGGTAGCTTAGGCAGCTAGCAGAGAGGGTTGAAGCTAGTTAGCATAGGTAGCTAGCAGAGAGGGTTGAAGCTAGGTAGCTTAGGCAGCTAGCAGAGAGGGTTGAAGCTTGGATCTGTTCTTGGTCAGAAGGGCAGAAACGAGGCCTAGATGGCAGTGGTTTAAAGTGCCCATATTATAAAAAAATCACTTTTTCTGGGATTTGGGGAGTTATTTTGTGTCTCTGGTGCTTCCACACGCATACAGACTTTGAAAACATCCATCCATGCTGAATGTGTCCTGCCTTCAGCTGTCAACATCTGCACGGCTTTCTACGTCACTAGCCGAGACGAGGGGGCTAGGGGGCTAACCGTTAGCATGCTAGCTCGTTCTCAATGGCAAAACACTGCTACAACACACACTAGTTCACCATAATCTCCAAAAGAACTACTTCCATGTCCCTGTTCTGCAGGTATTCACACAAAGGTGGAAGTGTTCCCTCATTTAGAAGAAGTCTCCCGGCTAATCCTGCCTTGTACTACTGAAGTTGGAGAAACAGCTAGCTGGCTCATGTAGTCCTTACCTAGCTACTGAGCATGTAGTCCTTACCTAGCTACTGAGCGTGTAGTCCTTACCTAGCTACTGAGCATGTAGTCCTTACCTAGCTACTGAGCGTGTAGTCCTTACCTAGCTACTGAGCATGTAGTCCTTACCTAGCTACTGAGCGTGTAGTCCTTACCTAGCTACTGAGCATGTAGTCCTTACCTAGCTACTGAGCGTGTAGTCCTTACCTAGCTACTGAGCATGTAGTCCTTACCTAGCTACTGAGCATGTAGTCCTTACCTAGCTACTGAGCGTGTAGTCCTTACCTAGCTACTGAGCGTGTAGTCCTTACCTAGCTACTGAGCATGTGGTCCTTACCTAGCTACTGAGCACGTGGTCCTTACCTGGCTACTGAGCGTGTGGTCCTTACCTGGCTACTGAGCGTGTAGTCCTTACCTAGCTACTGAGCGTGTAGTCCTTACCTAGCTACTGAGCATGTAGTCCCTACCTAGCTACTGAGCATGTAGTCCTTACCTAGCTACTGAGCGTGTAGTCCTTACCTAGCTACTGAGCGTGTAGTCCTTACCTAGCTACTGAGCATGTAGTCCTTACCTGGCTACTGAGCATGTAGTCCTTACCCTAGCTACTGAGCATGTGGTCCTACCTAGCTACTGGGCGTGTAGTCTACCTAGCTACTGAGCGTGTAGTCCTTACCTAGCTACTGAGCGTGTAGTCCTTACCTAGCTACTGAGCGTGTGGTCATACCTAGCTACTGAGCGTGTAGTCCTTACCTAGCTACTGAGCATGTGGTCCTTACCTAGCTACTGAGCGTGTAGTCCTTACCTAGCTACTGAGCGTGTAGTCCTTACCTAGCTACTGAGCGTGTAGTCCTTACCTAGCTACTGAGCGTGTAGTCCTTACCTAGCTACTGAGCGTGTAGTCCTTACCTGGCTACTGAGCGTGTAGTCCTTACCTGGCTACTGAGCGTGTAGTCCTTACCTAGCTACTGAGCGTGTAGTCCTTACCTAGCTACTGAGCGTGTAGTCCTTACCTGGCTACTGAGCGTGTAGTCCTTACCTAGCTACTGAGCGTGTAGTCCTTACCTAGCTACTGAGCGTGTAGTCCTTACCTAGCTACTGAGCGTGTAGTCCTTACCTAGCTACTGAGCGTGTAGTCCTTACCTAGCTACTGAGCGTGTAGTCCTTACCTAGCTACTGAGCGTGTAGTCCTTACCTAGCTACTGATCATGTAGTCCTTACCTAGCTACTGAGCATGTAGTCCTTACCTAGCTACTGAGCATGTGCGACTGCCAACAAAGATGTTCCAGCAGTGAGAGGTCTCACTCTGTAGCTAAAACAGAGACCTGAACACAGGGTGAAAAGAGGAGCTGCAGCAATGAGCAGAACAACTAAAATATGGTGTTTTCAGAAAATTAAACCATGTAAACCTATTCTGATACAACCTCAAAATACAATTATGAACCTGAAAATGAGCAGAATATGGGCTCTTTAAAATGTTTAGGGTTCCCTACCTGCGCCTGCTGGGTGTTGTGGAGCTTGGAGGCCTCCAGGTGTGACTGTTGGCCCCAGGACAGCTCACTCGCTCTGGGTAGACTGCTGGTCTTCACTTTGGGCTCCTTGGACGTCGCCCACAGCTTCGACACGTCGGTGCCGGCTCGCTGACGAACTCCGATCCCCGAAGACCCGACTGCCGCCACCACCTGTCCGCACGAACCCCCCCGCAGTAGGTCGGCCTGGAGTTTCTCCCAGGAGGATTCCTGCGGGTCGCAATCGTAATCTGGAGACAAACCGTCCTCCTCGGTGACTAGGTCGAGGGTCAGCATGCCGTGGGAAGACGTGGACGCCTGGGGAGGTGATGACGTTAATAATGTCATAACATTTTCAACCTTGGACCCTATTTTCTGATGTTTTTGTGTCTAAGTTACTGATGGGAGCAACAATCTTTGAAACTGGTCAGGTGTTCAGCACCAGTCAGCGTCCACTAAAAGTTCTGTTGTTGCTGCTGACAGACTCAGATTATTATTCTAAGTGTCTGACAACATTATGAAAGGATCCCTACAGAGATAGACCTTTTAGTTAAAGAGGAAGATCCTTTTAGTTTAACATGAAATCACCATCACCAAACTACACCAGACTCCATGTAAATAATCAGGACTTTTATCATCGTGAAACACACTTCATTCAAAGTGGACAGAAACTAAATAAAACTATTAAAAGCCATCTTGGTTCATCTTTCCACTGTTCCAACAATCACCACTCTGGTTTGGTTGAAATAAACCCTTAATTCACCCATTTACATGTGGAGATATGCTGGCTCTATACACGCTAAAAGTCCTGATTATTTAC
>NC_135868.1:1310000-1315000 GCF_031162955.1 Sander vitreus
CTGATCCAGAGTGTCGTGAATCAGAGGCTTATGCTGAGTGTACACGTTCTCCACCCCCTGAACACACCACCATTACACACAGAAAACACAGATAACAAGTGTGTCTGTGTGTGTTTGTATGCGTGTGTGTGTGTGTGTGTGTGTGTGTGTGTGTGTGTACCTTGAGGCCTTTAAAGAACTGTTTGGTGATGGCGACGGCGTCTGTTGCCTCAATGAGGTCACTTCCTCTGACTCTCTTCCCTCCGTACTCCACCACCGACTTCACCATCTGACACACGCACACACACACGCACGCACACACACACACACACACACACGCACACACACGCACGCACGCACGCACACACACACACACACACACACACACACACACACACACACTTAAATGTATTTATTGTAAACAACGTGCAGTTGTTGTTCTATAGTTTGATGATGTTGTTCTGTGTGTCTGTGTGTGTGTGTGCGTGTGTGTGTGTGTGTGTGTGTGTGTGTGTGTGTCTGAGAGAAGAAAGAGGCGAGTGTGCGTGTTGCCGTGGTTACCCTGCGGTGTTTCTCGGACACTCCTCTGCGGCTCAGCTCGTCCATCAGTGCGGGCAGGACGCTGCTGCTGTGGCGTTCGTATCTCAGCGCGTAGAGCATGACGAGGCGCACGGCGTCCAGCTCCGACAGGCGCGGGTTCTGAAGCAGCCGGCGCACGCTCTGGAAACAGGAAACAGGAAGCGGGACAGACGGTGAGCAGAATAATGTCAGTTTAAAAGCCCTCAGTGCAAACCTGGCCAGTAAAGCTGGTTCTGGTTCTGGTTCTGGTTGACCGTGATGAAGGACAGTATTAATTAGGTGATGGAGACAAGAAAGTCTCCTATATGGTTCCAGGGCTTTGATTATGTAGATTTCTGTAGTTCAAACAACTGGGAATTGTAGTTTAAAACGTCAGTATCCTACCCAAACACCGGTGTGGTATTAGGACGTTTACCGGGGCAGGTTACCTGCTGGGCGTTGGACTGGTATTAGGACGTTTACCGGGGCAGGTCACTGGTTACCTGCTGGGCGTTGGACTGGTATTAGGACGTTTTACCGGTGCAGGTCACTGGTTACCTGCTGGGCGTTGGACTGGTATTAGGACGTTTTACCGGTGCAGGTCACTGGTTACCTGCTGCGCTGACTGGTATAGGGCGTACGCAGGTACGTTACCTGCTGGGCGTTGGACTGGTATTAGGACGTTTACCGGGACAGGTCACTGGTTACCTGCTGGGCGTTGGACTGGTATTAGGACGTTTACCGGTGCAGGTTACTGGTTACCTGCTGGGCGTTGGAGTGGTCGTTCTGACAGGACAGCTCCTGCTCCACCTCAGAAACCTCCATCAGCTGGCGCTCAGACACCAGCCGGGACAGCTCGCCCACCACCGTCACGTGTTTGGACACGGTGCCCGACATCTTCTTAAACTGGGGGTAGTTATCTACAAAGGCCTGCAGACAGACAGGGAGACAGACAGGTTAGAGAGGCAGACAGACAGGGAGACAGACAGGTTGGAGAGGCAGACAGAGTGAGAGACAGGCAGAGAGAGACAGGCAGAGAGAGAGTTACAAAAAACACAGCAACAATAATGTCTCACCTTGAGTCGGTGTGTGAAGAGTAATATCTGGCTATTAGCTGGTGAGCGTGTTGTATCGCGCTCGTGAAATACGACATAATCCTGACGCCCTAAAAAGCTGTAAAACGACGAGCGCGGCTGGTCGTCATAGCAGGAAACTGCCGTGACCTAACGCGACACACACACACACACACACACACACACACACACACACGCAGACCAATCAGCAGTCTGCAGGTTTTTCATGTCACCTTTTGGTATCGCTTCAGCTCGCTTGGAGCCTGGACGGAGGTGAGACTAAATAAAGGACCTGTTGGCAGGTACCAGGGACTGTTTATCAGAACGGAAACCTAAAAAGGCGAGTAGAGGCGAGGCGGGGCGGGGCGAGGCGGGGCGGGCGAGGCGGGCAGGTACCATGTGGTGGAAAAAAAAACGCCAAAAGACTCCTTTGACAAAACCATCATTTTACGCTAACTAACCAGTGTCTGACCTTCATGTCGCTGATGGACTCCAGCTTCTGTTGGTCCTTTGGTTTCTTCTTCTGGAAATCTTCCATCAGGTTCTTAATGTTGGTGCCGATCTCCCCGAAGTTCAGGTACAGGTTCTAATATACACACACAGAGACACACACACACACACACACACACACACACACACACACACACACAGACACACACACACACACAGACACACACACACACAGACACACAGACACAAACACACACACAGATACACACACACACACACACACACACACACACGAGACACACACACACACACAGACACAAAGACACACATACACAGAGACACACACACACACACAGGGTACACACACACACACAGAGACACACACACACGAGACACACACACACAGATACACACACACACATACACACACAGTGATACACACACACACACACACACACAGAGACACACACACAAACACACACACAGATACACACACACAGATACACACACAGTGATACACACACACACACACACACACACACACACACACATACACACACACACACACACACACACACACACACACACACACACACACACACACACACACACACACACACACACACACACAGACACATGACATCATCAGGTTAAGGCTGGTTGTTGTGTGTGTATGTGCGTGTGTGTGTCTGTGTGTGTGTGTGTGTGTGTGTGCCTGTGTGTGTGTGTCTGTGTGTCTGTGTGTCTGTGTGTGTGTGTGTGTGTGTGTGTGTGTGTGTGTGTGTGTGTGTGTGTGTGTGTCTCACGTTGGCGTAGAACTCGTCGTTCTCTGCAGACAGAACCACCTCCTTCAGGTCTCTGCTGATCCCCGGCACTCTGGACAGGTCGATCCGGTTGTTGTTCAGACCCATCAGCTCATGGACCATCGCCTGGTACGTCCACTACAACACACACACACACACACACACACACACACACACACACATACACACACACACACACATTTCAAAGGGGAACCTGGACCCTGTTTTCCCATGTTTTTGTGTCTAAGTGACTGATGGGATGTAACCCTACAGGACACATGTTCAGCGTCAGTCAGCGTCCACTAAAAGTTCTGTTGTTGCTGCTGACAGACTCAGATTATTATTCTAAGTGTCTGACAACATTATGAAAGGATCCCTACAGAGATAGACCTTTTAGTTAAAGAGGAAGATCCTTTTAGTAACATGAACTCACCATCACCAAACTACACCAGACTCCATGTAAATAATCAGGACTTTTAGCGTGTATAGAGCCAGCATATCTCCACCAGACTCCATGTAAATAATCAGGACTTTTAGCGTGTATAGAGCCAGCATATCTCCACCAGACTCCATGTAAATAATCAGGACTTTTAGCGTGTATAGAGCCAGCATATCTCCACCAGACTCCATGTAAATAATCAGGACTTTTAGCGTGTATAGAGCCAGCATATCTCCACCAGACTCCATGTAAATAATCAGGACTTTCAGCGTGTATAGAGCCAGCATATCTCCACCAGACTCCATGTAAATAATCAGGACTTTTTAGCGTGTATAGAGCCAACATATCTCCACCAGACTCCATGTAAATAATCAGGACTTTTTAGCGTGTATAGAGCCAGCATATCTCCACCAGACTCCATGTAAATAATCAGGACTTTTTAGCGTGTATAGAGCCAGCATATCTCCACCAGACTCCATGTAAATAATCAGGACTTTGAGCGTGTATAGAGCCAGCATATCTCCACCAGACTCCATGTAAATAATCAGGACTTTTAGCGTGTATAGAGCCAGCATATCTCCACCAGACTCCATGTAAATAATCAGGACTTTTAGCATGTATAGAGCCAGCATATCTCCACCAGACTCCATGTAAATAATCAGGACTTTTAGCGTGTATAGAGCCAGCATATCTCCACCAGACTCCATGTAAATAATCAGGACTTTTAGCGTGTATAGAGCCAGCATATCTCCACCAGACTCCATGTAAATAATCAGGACTTTTAGCGTGTATAGAGCCAGCATATCTCCACCAGACTCCATGTAAATAATCAGGACTTTTAGCGTGTATAGAGCCAGCATATTTCCACCAGACTCCATGTAAATAATCAGGACTTTTAGCGTGTATAGAGCCAGCATATTTCCACATGTAAATGGGTGAATTAAGGGTTTATTTCAACCAAACCAGAGTGGTGATTGTTGGAACAGTGGAAAGATGAACCAAGACGGCTTTTGGTAGTTTTATTTGGTTTCTGTCCACTTTGAATGAAGTGTGTTTTACGATGATAAAAGTCCTGATTATTTACATGGAGTCTGGTGGAGTTTGGTGACGGTGATTTGGAGGCGGAAATACCTGGTTGAGCAGCGGCGTGATGGCGTCGTCGCTGCGGTCGAGGATCAGCAGCAGAGGAGGAACTTCCGTCTTCCTGAAGTCAAACAGCTCGTACTCCTTGGTGATGATTTGCTGACGGACGGAGAGACGGACGAATGAGCGGTGAGACGATACAAATACATTTTCTATCGATCAATAAATAGTCAGTGAAGTTACAGCAGCGTTGGAACGGAGTTCGTACAGACAGGTTTGTTTCGTCACTTTTGGTCGACCTAGTGTTGCCTTCCTCCCTTCTTCCCTCCCTCCCTCCCTCCCTCCCTTCCTTCCTCCCTTCCTTCTTCCCTCCCTCCCTCCCTCCCTTCCTTCCTTCCTTCTTCCCTCCTTCCTTCCTTTCTTCTTCCTTCCTTCTTCTCCCTTTCCTTCCTTCCTTCCTTCCTCTTCTCTCTCTTTCCTCCCTTCCTTCCTTCCTTCCTTCCTTCATTCCTCCCTTCCTTCCTCTTCCTTCCTTCCTTCCTTTCCTTCCTCCTTTCCTTCCTCTTCCTCTTCCTTCTTCCCTCCTCTCTCTCCCTTCCTTCTTCCCTCTCCCTT
>NC_135868.1:1322500-1330000 GCF_031162955.1 Sander vitreus
TACATTCATCTGTTCCAGCTTTAGTTACTAGTTACTTTAGTTACTAGTTACTTTAGTTACTCCATTACATTCATCTGTTCCAGCTTTAGTTACTAGTTACTTTAGTTACTCCGCTACATTCATCTGTTCCAGCTTTAGTTACTAGTTACTTTAGTTACTCTACTACAGTCATCTGTTCCAGCTTTAGTTACTAGTTACTTTAGTTACTCCGCTACATTCATCTGTTCCAGCTTTAGTTACTAGTTACTTTAGTTACTCCGCTACATTCATCTGTTCCAGCTTTAGTTACTAGTTACTTTAGTTACTTTGCTATCACTACATTCATCTGTTCCAGCTTTAGTTACTAGTTACTTTAGTTACTCCGCTACAGTCATCTGTTACAGCTTTAGTTACTAGTTACTTTAGTTACTCCGCTCCATTCATCTGTTCCAGCTTTAGTTACTAGTTACTTTAGTTACTCCGCTACATTCATCTGTTCCAGCTTTAGTTACTAGTTACTTTAGTTACTAGTTACTTTAGTTACTCCGCTACATTCATCTGTTCCAGCTTTAGTTACTAGTTACTTTAGTTACTAGTTACTTTAGTTACTCCTCTACATTCATCTGTTCCAGCTTTAGTTACTAGTTACTTTAGTTACTCCGCTACATTCATCTGTTCCAGCTTTAGTTACTAGTTACTTTAGTTACTAGTTACTTTAGTTACTCCGCTACATTCATCTGTTCCAGCTTTAGTTACTAGATACTTTAGTTACTAGTTACTTTAGTTACTAGTTACTTTAGTTACTCTGCTACAGTCATCTGTTCCAGCTTTAGTTACTAGTTACTTTAGTTACTCCATTACATTCATCTGTTCCAGCTTTAGTTACTAGTTACTTTAGTTACTCTGCTCCATTCATCTGTTCCAGCTTTAGTTACTAGTTACTTTAGTTACTCCTCTACATTCATCTGTTCCAGCTTTAGTTACTAGTTACTTTAGTTACTAGTTACTTTAGTTACTCCGCTACATTCATCTGTTCCAGCTTTAGTTACTAGTTACTTTAGTTACTAGTTACTTTAGTTACTAGTTAATAACAATATAACGGCTACAAGCTGAGATGATGAGACCATTAAACACACAGCTGGTTGGATCCTTTACACTTTCTACTATGTTTGAATACTTTCACTACATTTTCCTCATGATACTTACACACTGTTACTGAAGTAATATTTTCACTGCAGGACTTTTACTTGTAGCAGAGTATTTTTTACAGTGTGGTATTAGTACTTTTACTGCAGTAAAGGACCTGAATGTTCCTTTATATGTTGAGAAAGTCCTCTTAAAAACCCTCTTAGCTCGGATAGAAAATGTCACAAAGCTGAAAACAGGGCCGTTTTAGAGAAACGTGGTTCTTACAGGTATGCTATTGTATTTTTCTTGAGTATTTCCATTTTCTGCTACAGTATACTTCTACTGCACTTCATCTCAGAGGGAAATACCTGAAAATCATAGTCAGAAAAAGCTTTATTGCCACAATAAGTTACACATAACGTGGAGATGTTTTGTAGCCTTGGTGAATGGGCATACGTAAACAAACATTAATGAGAAATAAACAATACATACAGAAACAAATATATACATTCAACATTGGACATTTTCAGGGCTTTATGACGTAGTAACTATATTTGTTTCATGTGCAAGTTTGAATCACATACAGTGAATATCAGTCGGTGCTTTCTTAAACAGTTTGTCGGAGTGCAACGTTAGCATGCTATTCACTGTTAGCATGCTAATCTGTTAGCACGCAGACGTCCGTTTTAGATTCGCCGTTAACGTTAACGCTGCACATTGTTGACGGCGTTTCTACAAAGACGAAGTCTCATTGTACGTTTGTCTTCACGTAACCGATAAAAGACGAAAGGGTGACTTTAGTTTAAAGTGTTTTTTCTTGTAAAAACGATATTAATGTTTACTGCTGTGTCTCCTCGCAGATATCACTCCGCCGCCACCACTCACTCCCATTCGAAGCAGGGGAGGGAGGAAGTGGCGGAGGGATACAGCAGCGCAAATAGACCCAGACAGCGTGCTCAGTGCCAACTTACAGCTAACAGCACCCAGCACATGAACATCACTGATTCACTGAGTATTTTTGGGGAAAAACACGTCATTTAAAGTGCAATTTTTCCGGAATAAGTATTTTTTTGACACGTAAAAAGTCCGGATAAGGTAAGCAGCCGCTTGCTTCGCTAGATGACGCGGATATCAGAGTTAATGAAGTCACTTGGTAGCTGCTAGGCTAGCTGTTAGCTTGTTAGCAGTGGTAGCTAAATGTAAAGGGAAAAGAAGAGGGAGAGAGAGGGGGGGACGGGGGCTAGCTGGTGTCGTGTGCAGCAGGAGCATTACTGCAGTAAAATACAAGACTCACAGTCTGTTATAAAGCATCTCAAGTGTAGATAAGTAGACAGAAAGTAGGTGTAAAGTCAGCAGTCTTCTGCAGTTCGCATGCTCTGAAGCTGTATGTGTTTTAATTAGCTTTTAGCTTGTTAGCTTAGCTTGCTAACTGACTGAGCTAGCTAATCCTTTCACAGCAAACTGTAGCTTCTTGTTGTGTTCTTGGTCACTTTAATAACCTCACGAGGACAACTTTAAACCACATATCTTATTATCTACTGTGTTGTTTGATTCTTATTTATGCAAAAGTGAAAGTAAAAAGTTAGCTGAATGCCCCCATCGTAGTGTAAATAACAGAGCTAGCTTTGGGAGCTAACAGTCATCAGGATGACTCGTGTAAAAATGTTTGTTTGTCATTAAATAATGTTAAAGATGTTTATATAATATTATGACATATAATACAACTAACTGCTTTAACTGGAGACGTATTCCGACATTTTTTATGGTTTTATTTATGAATATAGAAGACAAGAAAACATGAAAATGTGTAAACACTTATTTATTTACATCATGGTCCCTTGTTTCATAGAAAAAATGTCAAAAACAAACATAAAATACACAGAAATTCCTCCAAAACAATCAGCAACAGTAACCAAGGACAACCTACAGATGACAAACAGAACTATATATATATATATATATATATATATATATATATATATATATATATATTATTATTATCAATGAAAACAAATAGTTTTTTTAATAATACAGATTGTACGAGATCAATCAGATCAAACAGATCAAGTCACTTTTGAACTAGGACACACACACACACACACTCACACAGAGATCACACACACACACACACCGAGACACACACACACCTGACACTCTCAGACACACACAGAAACAGACACACACAGACACTCACACAGACACACACACATACATACTAGACACAGAGACACACATACTGAGATACACACACACACACTCACACACAGACACACTCATACACATACACACGATACACACAGCACACAGTGACACACGCAGCCACACATAGACACACATACACACACATACAGACACACATACCTGATCACTGGCACCCACGCAGACACACAGAAATACAGACACTCACACACACACACCCACACACACAGAGACACACACACGCACACACACAGACACACACACACACGCCCACACACCGAGACACACAGACACACAGAAACACACACACACACACACATACAGACACACACACCCACCGAGACACACACACACACACAGACACACACACACACAGACACACACACACACACAGAAACACACACAGAAACACACACACATGGACAGACACACCCACCGAGACACACACACACACACACAGACACACACACACCCACACACACGGAGACACACACACAGAAACACAGACACTCACACACACACACACACATACACACACAGATACACACACAGATACAGACACACACAGATACAGACACACACACACCGAGACACACAGAAACACACACACAGACACACACACACAGACACTCACACACATACACAGACACACACACACACACACACACACACACAGAGACACACACACACAGAAACACACACACAGAGACACACATACAGAGACACACATACAGAGACACACACTCGCCCCCCCACACACACACACACACACATACACTCACAGACACACACATATATATACACACACACACACACACACACACACACATACAGACAGACAGACCCACACACACTCCCCCCCCTCATGAGATCATTAAACACACAGCTGGTTGGACCCTTTACACTTTTTCAACGTTTTTGTCGCCTTTTTCTAGTTTTTTATGCGGGAGAAAAATAAACGTTTTTGTCGTTTACAGATTGTACGAATCAATCAGATCAAACAGATCAAGTACTTGAACTAGACACACACACACACTCACACAGACATACACACACACACACACACACCGAGACACACACACACACAGACACTCACAGACACACACACAGAAACAGACACTACACACACAGACACACCCACACACACAGACACTCACACAGACACACTACACATACAGGCAGACACCCACACACACAGAGACACATACAGATACACACACACAGACACACACACACACATCACAGAGACACACAGACACAGACATCACACACATCACTTACATACTTACTAGACACATACACACTCACACTACACACACATCCACACACATACAGATACACACACACAGACACACACACACCATACACACCGAGATACATACACCGAGACACAGAAACACACACACACACACATAGACATACACCCACCGAGACACACACACACACAGAAATACACACAGACACACACACACACACAGAGACATACACACAGACATACAGAAACACACACACACATACAGACACACACCCTACTGAGACACATACACACACACACAGACACACATCAGAAACACAGACACTACACACACACATACATCAGATACACAGATACACACAGATACAGACACATATACAGACACACACACAGACATAGAAACATACACACAGACACACACACACACACACACACACACACAGAGACACACACACACAGAAACACACACACAGAGACACACATACAGAGACACACATACAGACACACACACTCGCCCCCACACACACACACACACACACATACACTCACAGACACACACATATATATACACACACACACACACACACACACACACACATACAGACAGACAGACCCACACACACTCCCCCCCCTCATGAGATCATTAAACACACAGCTGGTTGGACCCTTTACACTTTTTCAACGTTTTTGTCGCCTTTTTCTAGTTTTTTATGCGGGAGAAAAATAAACGTTTTTGTCGCCGTTTTCTGAAAATTGTTGTTTTTGTCTCTTTTTCTGTGTGTTTGTGACGGTTTGTCCGACAGGCGATGGAGGCGAGGGAGCTGCCAAGCACAGCGGACGGAGCGGCCGATCTGCTGATGGAGTGTGACGAAGAGGAGCAGCAGGTTTGGCCTCCGTCACCGCAGAGACACGAAGAAGAGGAAGAAGACGAGGGACACGATGAAGGTGAAGAGCAATGACACTGAATTAAAACCTAATATTAAGTTAGGGCTGCCATTCTGTTAGATAACAACACGTAACATCACAACCAAATGTCTACCAAGTGTCTATCCTACGGTCTACTTTATTCCCCTATAGAGAGGTGAAGTCCCGCCCCTTCCGGTGGACCTCATGGGACCTTAATTCGGAAAAAATATGAACGGTGATAGGCTAATTATTTTTTTCGTTTGAATTGAGCCTAGCTAGCTAGCTAGCTTAGCTCTGTTCCACAACACATGTAACGTTAGCTCATCTGATGGGTTTTATCCAGTGAAGTGTTTTCAGCAGAGAAGCAAAAGAACGAGCGAGATCCTCTGCTCATTAGAGTAACGTTACATCCCCCCCCACACACACACACACACACACACACACGCACACACACACAGACACACACACACACACACACAGACACACACACACACACACACACACACACACACACACACACACACACACACACACGCACACACACACAGACAGACACACACAGGCACGCACGCACGCAGGTACGATACACACAGACATCGTAGCTTCAGCGAGACGTCATCCACGCGACATTGAAGTGTGAAGTCTTTCTAATGACGTATTTTCACAGTCTTACACTTCAGCAGTTACAACAATAAACTGAGACTTTCTTCAGTTGAAAAATGATCTTTTAATTAAATAGACGAACATCATATGTGTAATCCGTGGCTCAACTCAAACGGGATCAAAAATATAATTATTATCTCTCCAGTGACTCCCGTTCATATTTTTTCGAAAGATAGGTCCCATTGGCCGGAAGTAGAAGGGCGTGACTTCGGCTCTCTATAACGCTCATATTTAATGCTGTCTTTTTTTTTTTTATCCTTGCACTGCTATAGCTTTTATATTACTATGTCTACATATCCTCGCACTGTAGACCGTTTTCACAGCAGACATGTTGACATGTCATAGTAGGAACAGCACAGGTGTATTCCACATTTATAACCATTAATGATGGCTGCATTCCACTTAGGAGAGGCCCTGGTATTGTTCATGCTGACTCACTGAACTAGCTCACTGGGACACTTGATGGCACTGAGCCATCGTTAAGGTTATCAGTTTCAGCTGTGCTTTTCCTACTATGACAAGTCAACATGTCTGCTGTGAAAAAGGTGTGTGTGATGTCTTTAAACTACTGGGACCTTGAATTTCCCCTTGGGGATCAATAAAGTACCTACCAACCTACTTACCTACCTACATACTTACCTACATACCTACATACTTACCTACCTACCTGCCAACCTACCAACCTACATACTTACCTACCTACCAACCTACATACTTACCTACCTACCCACCTAACTGCCAACCTACCTACCTACATACTTACCTACCTACCTACATACTTACCTACCTACCTACCTACTTACCAACCTACTTACTTACCTACCTACCTACCTACTTACCTACCTACATACTTACCTACCAACCTACATACTTACCTACCTGCCAACCTACCTACTTACCTACCTACCTACATACTTACCTACCTACTTACCTACCTACATACTTACCTATCTACCTACCTACCTACCTACTTACCTACCTACTTACCTACCAACCTACCTACTTACTTACCTACCTACCAACCTACCTACCATACCTACTTACCTATGTACTTACCTACCTACTTACCTACCTACTTACCAACCTACCTACTTACTTACCTACCAACCTACCTGCCAACTACCTACCAACCTACCTACATACTTACCTACCAACCATTTTGTTGATTTTTTTGCAGCTTTGGCGGCGGCCATGGGTTCGCTGGAGGAAGAGGAATCGGACCTCCGGCCCGTACAGATCATCCATATCCCAGTTCAACCAGTCGGCGGCTGCAGCCCCCCCACACAGAACAACCCACTGCAGGTAACGGGACGCTTCTTTACTCAGTCACAGCTACGATTTTATTTATTTAATTAGGACAAAGTGGTAAA
>NC_135868.1:1352500-1422500 GCF_031162955.1 Sander vitreus
AGGATTTAAAGTGTAGAAACAAACCATCTGATTGGACGACTTCTGACTCTGTTCGGTTTGTAAATACTTTATTTTTGTAACTGTTTTTGTACACTGGAACATGAATTATTCTGATGTTTTATAATAAAATAAAGAGACGATGAGCGTAACGTGTTTTTCTGTTGAGTTGAAGTTGAGAGATGTTACGATACCTGAACGCATCGGCCGGTCCGATACCACTGTTATATATTTTATAATGTTTTATGAGCTGTATTTTTAAAGGTTTTTGTCGCTTTTTTCCCCACATTATTATATATTTTTTTGAACATTTATTAAAACATGATCCTTGACAAAGCGTCTCACACATGGTACCAAAACAGATAGTGTTGACATGCGCTTATATACACAAAAATCTACTTACTTACGACTACTACGGACACACAAGATGTGAGAGGTTGCTTTCCTATTTGCAAGTGTCCAGTTCTGATTCAACACTATTCATTTTCCGTATACACCTTTCTAAATAAATGTCCGTCCTGAATTGTAATTTTTGCTGTTATATTTTTCATACAATTGACATCTTTGACTCTTTGGGTCCACTGGTCTCGGGTGGGTGGGGTTTAAGCAAGGGAAGCGTCTGTCAACAACGCGTAGCTCCTATGGAGCCATTTTGATGCTAACAATCCATCACCCGCTGTTAGCATCCCGTTAGCATCCCATTGACTGCCATTCATTCTGACGTCACTTTGACAGAGAATACCTTTACATCTGACGCGTTTAAAGACTCTATTTGTCCGTTGTTTATTTCTAAAGAAACACGACAACGTATAAAAGGCTCCATTACCTTGTACCTCACGTTATGGCTCCGTAGCAGACGTTTTTATAACAATAGGCTAACGATTGGGTCATAACCACGAGACTTCCTGTCTCATAGTAGAGGAGTTACCGTATAGTACAGGAGAAGCTCTCAGGCAGTTTGGACTTCCATCAGCTGTTTAAGTGTAATGACTAATGTTAACTATCATTTTAGTGATCAATAATGAGCCTGTGTCTATGTTATCTCCTTACATATACCTACGCTCTCCGTCTCTGCTAGATTGGGAATGATTGAGATTTCTCTTGGCACAGCTACCAGAAGACTTCCAACTTTCAGACAGGTTGCTCACGTCACATCTACGTCTTCAAGCTCAGTTGGAGGCTGCTCAGTAACGCTCAGCCATCACCGGGAAAGAGCTTCTAATGTCCTTCACTGGTCTCCGTCCAGAGACACGGGACCTGGTGGTCCATTATATATGTCAGTGGGTTTAAGCCAGTTCCTCCTAATCGTTTTATGGGCTACTAACACCAGAGCTCTGAGCATATACAATTAGTTTTTGCCCAACCCTCTTAAATGTGTGTTCCCTAAAATGAATCTCTGTGGTTCAACAAATATGTTCAACCCCAATATTTCTCCATTTACTCTCATTACCTCCTTCCAGCGTACTTTTCCCCACAAGTTTTTGTTGCTTTTATCTGACATTTTTGTCGTTTTTTTTGTGACGTATTGCTTTTTCGCTGGAGTTTTTGTCACCTTTTCGACTTTGACATTTTTTTTTTTTTTACGTTTTTTTGTCACCCTTCTGGAGTTATCTTTCTCAAAATATTTGTTGCGTTTTTCAGATTTTTTGTCATCTTTTTAGATTTAGTTTTTGGACAGTTTTGTCGTCTTTTTTTAAACGTTTTTTTTTTTCCTCTTGACCTTTTTGTTGCTATTTTTTCGATGTTTTTGTGTCTTTTCTCTTCCCGGGACGTCCCTAGATATTTGGGATCCCCCCGATGTTGAACCCAAAGTTACGCCCAGCGGCAGCGGGTCAGCGTACCGCTAACTGCTACATTGATATGAATGCTTCAATTATAGAAAATAACTATTTTAACAAGAAAGCCATTAACTGGTATTTACTTATCGGCGCTCCAGCTGCTAGAATATTTATATTTTACATTTATTTTTCAACAGTGTGGTTCAAAAGTAAAGTCTTTCAATGACTATTTGAAGGCATTGATTGAATGTTCGCATTTAAAAACACATTTCACCTCTGTTACTTCACTTCTGGACTTTTAATTTGAAAAACTCCGCAACCTTCCCGGAAGCTACATTCTTCTTTACTGCGGCTAGCTTCACACTTTGAACAAGATGGCGTCCAGCGGCTGCTGAAGAGATATTTGGGTTTTTTTTTTTTTTTTTTAAAAAGAACGATAAGCAGAGCACGAGGAGGAACTTTAAAAGAGGAGAACGATGGACGCTGTTTTTAACCCTCAGCTCCGGAACCAAAGAGCAGGTTTGTTCCCTTCACTTCTTTTCTGCTCACAGGATGTCAACATCTGGGCCTCGCGGAGCCTGCAGACAGCACGTTTGTAATCCAAATATCAATCAATTAATCAATTAATCAATCAATCGACATTTATTTATATAGCACTTCACAGCAACCAGCAGGTATACAAAGCGCTTTACATCAGGAACCAAAAATAAAACGTATACAATAAAAAGATACATTAGAAAACAGTAAAATCAGAAAAGGTCATATAGAAACAGGAGCAGGAGAGGGACATTGTCACACCACTACTATGTGTGTGTATATGTATATATATATATATATATATATATATATAAAGGCCCTGACGCACCATCCCACATCAGGGAACAAACGGCGAGCATCGCAGGTGCAATAATGTATATATTATTCACAAGTAGGCCCAGTCCTTTATCATAACAATGTTGTTCTGTGTGCAATAACCTGGTGAAAAACGCCAGGTCTGATAATATCAGAAATCAGAAAAGGGCTTATTGCCACAGTTATTTACACTTGCGTGGAATATGACATCAGAATCAGTTTTATAATAAGTTTTATAAGTACACATACACAAGGAATTTGACTTCGGTAAGTGTTAATTCAATCCAATTACATTTTATTTATAGTATCAAACCATAACAAGAGTTATCTCAGGACACTTTACAGAGAGAGGAGGTCTAGACCACGCTCTATCATTTACAAAGACCCAACAATTCCAGTAATTCCCCCAAGAGCAAGCATTCAGTGTGACAGTGTTGAGGAAGAACTCCCTTTTAGGGAGAAACCTGGGACAGACCGAGGCTCTTGGTAGGAGGTGTCTGACGGTACCGGTTGGGGGGGGGGGGGTGAACAATGGCAATAATTGTCACAATAAAGATAATGGAACAGTGACTAGAAATGGTAGTCGTAGTAGTTCATGTCATAGCAGGGCACTGCAGGGCTTTACAGGACGCAGCAGGGCACCGCAGAGCGTAGCTGGACGCAGCAGGGCACCGCAGAGTGTAGCTGGACGCAGCAGGGCACCGCAGAGTGTAGCTGGACGTAGCAGGGCACAGCAGAGCGTAGCTGGACGCAGCAGGGCACAGCAGAGCGTAGCTGGACGTAGCAGGGCACCGCAGAGTGTAGCTGGACGCAGCAGGGCACCGCAGAGTGTAGCTGGACGTAGCAGGGCACAGCAGAGCGTAGCTGGACGCAGCAGGGCACAGCAGAGCGTAGCTGGACGTAGCAGGGCACAGCAGAGCGTAGCTGGACGCAGCAGGGCACCGCAGAGCGTAGCTGGACGTAGCAGGGCACCGCAGAGCGTAGCTGGACGTAGCAGGGCACAGCAGAGCGTAGCTGGACGTAGCAGGGCACCGCAGAGCGTAGCTGGACGCAGCAGGGCACAGCAGAGCGTAGCTGGACGCAGCAGGGCACCGCAGAGCGTAGCTGGACGCAGCAGGGCACCGCAGAGCGTAGCTGGACGCAGCAGGGTGTAACAGGGAGTGCAGCAGGACCACGGCGACGGCTAACTCTCAATACATTCAACAAATAGACATGTAGCAGTAAACATTCAGTAGACAGATAGTAATGTTGGCTGGCCCTCGCTACACACTCAACGCCTAACTCACTGGTACCAACTCATTTACAAGTCCGTGCTAGGCAAAGCCCCGCTGTACCTAAGCTCGCTACCCACCCGTAACCTCCGCTCAAGCAGTTACATCTCCTTGGTCACCCCCAAAAGCCCACACCTCCTTTGGCCGCCACTCTTTGCAGTTCTCAGCTGCAAATGACTGGAATGAGCTACAAAAAAACCCTGAAACTCCAAACCCTTATCCCACTAACTGCCTTTAAAGTATGTCTGTCTGAGCTCCTGTCCGATTACTGCATGTTCTAACTGTTCCCCATCATTCACGTATTGTTTTTTACACGCCCTATCCCACTGTCTCTGTCATGCCCCATTGCACATTTGTACATATCTGTTTACGCGCTTTTGCACTTTGCATCTGCCCTGGCATGCAAAACTGTATTCCCCCCCCACCATCTTCTTATATCTTCCATATCTTGTTGTCACACAATTTTTTGCACATCTACTACTCATATCTACACCTACCTCACTATTTAGACCACTACCTGCACTAATTGTATATTGACTCTTTACCACATTTCAGCATTTAGATCCGTGTATTCACGTATATTGTGCTACGATCGATCAGCATCAATATCTAGTCCACACTTCGCACAAACTCTACATTAACTCTTTACTTCATCTCAGCATTTCATTATTCATACAGTGCTATAGTGTTATTTCTGACACTACCTAGACAAACATTTGCACTAATGGTATTTTGACTCTTTACTATATTCTGCATTTAGACAAACTTGACTGTTCATATTCACTGTGTTATTACTGACCCCCATCACTAACTAGACTACATCTTGCACTGCATCTGTATACTGACTTCACTACCTCTCAGCATTCATATAGACTATTTATTTATATATATTGTGTTATAACCACAATTTACTTTGCACTAACTGTATTCTGACTCTTTTACATAACAGCAATGTTATAGTCTATTCATGTATGTTATGTTATTACCTTCCCACCTTCGCATTTCCATCAACGTACTTACTTACACCTCACTTTGTGCCGGCTTTGAACTGCCTACTTAATCTGTACCTTTGTAGCCTATTGCACGCTGTATTCCTGTACTATATTGGATGAGATTAAGCAGATATATTAATATAAGATATTAAAATAGCCTAAGAATTGTAGGCTTGATTTTATAAATCATGATTTAATGTTAAAATATACATGTGGCACAGTGAATCTTTAGGATGAACTGTATCTGTGGATGGCTATCTTAGTGACTACCTTACCTATGGGCCAGTAAGCATTGACTCTGAGGACCCCCTAAGGGTCCTGGAGCCCCTGTTGAAGATCGCTGATTTAAAAGAAGTAAAGACACTTTATGATCCATTTCTCGCGTAATTTTTTTTTAACACTTGTAGAGCAGATTTCTGCGGTGCGGACACACCACTTAGCGCTGCTCTCGTGCCTTGTGTCGTCAGATTCATTGATTTTCGTTGAAGCGCAGTGTTGGAGCATCTGCTTCGCATACATTACGTGTGCAATGTAGCCGGCCAATAAGAGCAACTCACAAAAATTCCAATGTACCTGTACGTCCCTGTACCTGTAAAGGTGGCAAGACACATCCATTGTATTCGTGAGAGGAAACAGGAACAGACAGAATGGTGAGGGGTATGGAAAGCTATCCAGTGCAAATATACGTGATTTCTAACACGTTAACACATAGACAGGTCTGACGTGAACTTACACCAACTTTACTCGCATCCAGAGTCTGCCCGATGCATGAGCAAACTAAATGGCTGCTTAGGGACAAGTGGCTACCAGAGAGCTCCCAAAAGCGCTTGAAATGTCCCTCATGAGAGCTTTAAACAGAGCCGGTCGGCCTATTCGCTCACTACCCAAGTTGCGTAAACCCCTGCAAATTATGCAAGAGGTTCTGCCCCCCCCCCTCGTGTGTCAACATTTGCAACTTCGATGAGAGAATGTCGCAAAACTATTCGGTCACAAAAAGAAAAGAAAATGAAAGCTGCGAGCAGCGATGAACGGGCCCTCGCCTTCTTGCAGTAGTAGACCACAAATTCTAAGTTTCATGTAAATCGGAATAACTTTTGACCGTTTTAACAGCCACTTACAGGAAGTTGTTCCTCCATAACTTGCGCATTGTTTTAGCTTTCAAAAGTCTTTTGATAAGTTTTAGTCACGAGGGTCCACCAAGTCTATATCCAAGTTTTCGTGCAGATTGGACTCACGGCCCAGGAGGAGTTAGACAAAGTATGTTTCCAATATATCGCGATGTGGCTAATTAATAAAAGAAATTCTAACAGCGCCATCTAATGGCCGATCCACTCTAAATTTGGCATTGATGCTCAAGCCCCTACGCGGAACAACTGTGTCATGTTTGGTGTCAATCGGAATAAATATTGGTAAGATACGCAACTTCCTGTTTCGACAGCCCCATACAGGAAGTTGGTCCTCTGTAACTTGCGCATTGTGTTAGCTATCAAAATTCTTTTGATAACTTTTTGTCACGAGGGTCCACCGAGTCTACGTGAACATTTTTGTGCAGATGGGACTCACACTCCAGGAGGAGTTAAAAAAAAAAACAGCGCCATCTAAAGGCCGATTGACGCCATATTTGGCACACAGCCTCATTGGCACATGAGGAACAACCGTTCTAAGTTTTGTGTCCATAGAAATAGCCGTTGGCAAGATACAACCGTTCCTGTTTCCACACCCACCTACAGGAAGTTGGTCCTCTGTAACTTGCACATTGTGTTAGCTATCAATATTATTTTGATAGCTTTTTGTCACGAGGGTCCTCCGAGGCTATATGCAAGTTTTCGTGCCGATCGGACTCACGTCCCAGGAGCAGTTAGACAAAGTAGGCTTCCCATATGTCAATATTTTGCTGATTAATTAACAAAGTTAAAACAGCGCCATCCAATGGCCGGTTGCCTTTGGCACAGATGCTAAACAGGCCATGAGGAACAACCTTGTCAAATTTCGGGGCAGTCTGAATAATTGTTGCCAAGATAACGCAACTTCCTGTTTAGACAGGAAGTTGCTATAACTTGCGCATTTTTTCAACTATCAAAATTCTTTGGATAGCTTTTCGTCATGAGGGTCAACAGATACTACCTGCAAAGATTCAAGAAGCTTGAAATCACGGACTAGGACGAGTTTGAAAGAATGTAAAACACCTGAAAAATGCATAATTAAAAATGGCCGCTTTCCGGTTGGGCGGAGCTAATGAATGTAAATGGGAAATATGTCCGCAATGATTAGAGCAATATGGGTATTAAATCTGGTGAAGATTGGAGCAACTATGTCCAAGTTAAGGCCTTCCACGCATTAGGGGGCGCTATGGAGCCCACTTACAGGTATGGGCCAAATCGCTGTACAGTCTCGCAAATCTCCCAGGTGTTCATGTGGGCGCCAATATTTGTGAGTTTTCGTATATATTGAGGCCGTCAAAAATGTGCCCAAGCGCTAAAACCAATTAGGGTCCCATAGGCCACGCCCACTTTGACCAATCAGTACCTTACTGTAGGGGTGGCATCAGGAGTAGCCCTAGATGGTACCCATCAAATTTAGTAAAACTCGGATGAGCCGTTCATGAGCTATAAACTTTATGTACTTGTAGCGCCCCCTAGTGGCCAGTTTTCGTAAAGTGTGTGGGGCACCTCCAGGTGTTTTCATACTTAGCTACACAAATTTGTTTGTGCGTAATATGCGCAATTTTTATCCTATGAAAATTCTTTGGATAACTTTTTGTCAGGTCCGTCTGGAGATGCTAACTGCCAAGTTTCGTGGTCTAGGAGGAGTTCGGCAAGTAAGTTTTCGATAAATCGCGATTTTTCACGCATAAAAGTCTAGGCGGAACTGGGCGTGATTCTTTTCTTTAATAGAAAATGTACCATTTTTTCATAGAACATAGAACATTTCTTTTAATAGATAATCGATCACTATATAAATTACTCCTGGTGTGGGAAAGTCAATGTTATGGAAGAACCATTTCCTTCTTTTCACATCCAATATCCAACTAAAATGTGATATATTTAGCAAACTAAACTTCTGTATGTATGACAACAGGGAAAACAGGTAAAGGCAATAAAATAATATATAAATAACAAATAAAAATAAAATAAATATAGCCTTAATGCAGCATAAAGATGTTTCTCAAAACACACACACAGGCCTGTTTGAACGTCAACAGTGATGTTACCTGAAAACAGCGTGTAGTTCCTTTTTTAGGAAGTTTGCTTTATTTGTCATTGTGCATAAATATGAACAATACCGTTGCTGTCAACAGTACCTCGGAAACAATCCAGCAAATAGACGGTACCCTAGAGTGCCGTTACCTGAAACAGATGATTTAACGTCACCGCTCATTTTACACACAGTTTAACAACTAAACTAAACTCTTTAAAGATTACTACGTTTTTAATGTTGGTTTTGAGCGGTATGCATCCCCACTAACCTGGAAAGCGTTTTAAACAGTAATGTTAATACGGGGTTTTTTTTACACAGCGGCCAACGGGGCGTCAGAGGCAGAGGGACCGTAGCGTTCGCTAATGTTAGCTTCTTGTCTCATCTGGGGTCTGATAAACAGTAAATTCATCAAAGTCAGTGTGCCCATCGCTATTTTCCGATAAACTGTAGCTGTCATATTTCACGGGACCCGCGTGAGTGCGGTTTTCATGTTCCAGTTGTTCAGCCTCAGAGGGGAGAGAGAGCGGCTGACTGTTCGCCTGAGATCAGTAGAGCAGACGGCTCTGCAGAGCCGTGTATAATTACGACTTTATGACATTTCATTAACAGCTGATTGAGCAGCAGTGCGCTGCTGCTACATGCATATAGCGGAAACCCTGCATGTGCACGTGTGGTGCTGATGTTGCGCGATGTAAATCATGCGACACCCGAGTGAATTTGACCGGCATAAAATCGGCATATGTCAGACTGACCGGCAGGTCGCCGGTCATGGCCAATGACGTGAAAATCGGCCAATTCCGGTCACCAGCCGGTCAATCGGTGCATCTCTACCGCTTTTATTTCGGCTCCCACGTTAACAGGTTAGAGCTTGCACACTGCCTGCTCAAGCCGCGCCGAAAACGGGTGCATGCTAGAAATAGGACCGACACCTATATTTCACGCGACACGCAAGCATGGTGGAAGTGTTTCCAGGCAAAATAGAATATGAAAAAAATTTTATGTCATTTTGACACAAATACATATTAATACATGACATTTTGATGTTTGAAAGTCTCTAGGTTTTGACATAAATGCAGATATAAATGTAATAAAAAAAAAAGATTGATTTTCCAATATTGCACCTGTCAATACAGAACAAAATATTCTGTAATATTTTGCCGTCAATACTGCCGACGTTGTCTTTGCTGTTATCAAATCAGTATGTTTAACATTTAATTTTTATCAATGGGAAACACACGTGTACAGACAAGGGTAGCAGCAGCAGTGCCGCGTCAGACACGTTTCTGGTGTTCAAAGACATAGAAAACGCCAAGCAACTGACACGCAACAGAAACGCCACGCTCACGCCACGCAGCCAGTGTGCAGGAGGCCTAAGAATGTAGCAGAGCCTAAATATTTTTCCAACGTAACTACGAAAAGCATGCAGGCAAGAAACCAAACCAAAGGGGCTTTTACACGACCGCACTGTAACTCGCCCCCTCCAGTCATTTCAATGAGGGGAAGGCCGCAGAGGGGAAGCAGTTTCGATCACTGCGGTGGTATGAAGTGGCCTAACGTGGACAGATTTTGGTCAGCTTAGGATTTACAGTGCTGAAAATCTGGCGGTAACCGCAGGGCAACAGTAACCGGTTTAAAAACGCTTTGCTGTTTTTGGGAAATGCTCTTGTAGGTCGGCAGTTGTCAGGTCCGTTGCTGCGTAGTGATAAAAACTGCTTCCCCTCTGCACCCTTCGCTTTTGCCGCCTATGTTATAACTGAGTACCAGATATCGCTCACCATTTGCTATTTACACTATCTATTTTGCGAGATGTGTTTCAGAGACAAGTTTCCCCAACTTTATATGCTGCTTCAGTCAAACAGGAAGTCAGGGACCTGCCGTAGGGTTCTGCACAGTCCAGATACTGGAGACTGCAGTCCTGTCCTTTTTTGCTTCTTCAAACTGTGACTTCCAGCACGCACTGGGGCTGTTGTCACACAATGGTAAAGTGGTAGCAATGAAGGTCAGTATAAGTGAGGCTATGGTTCTCTGACTTGAGAATTGCAAACCTGATGCACCATCAGGAGTTCAAGGGTCTAAATAGAGAGGGGGAATGCTGCAGCAGGTATTGTACAAAACTGTTCAAGACGGAGATAACCCTGAAGGTTTTCAATTTACCAGTCAATCTACATTCTAACCCTTACCTATTGTTATAAGCTTTGGGTAATGACCAAAGCCGCTGAAATGAGTTTCCTTCGGATGGCTCAAAGCCACAGCCCCAGTGCCTACTTGTAAGCCTTTGAAATCCACAAAGCACATCAAACTGGACACCCTGGACATCTGGAATAACTGGCTTAGTCTGCCGCCAATGCGAACCGGGTACGGCCATACTGCTGTTATGAGTTATGAGTGATCTGAGCAATAAAACTGTTTTCCAGGGGCGACCTCTAGCTCACCCAGTAAGAGCGTTCGCCCCATGTAGGCTGAGTCCTTTGCAGTGGCCCAGGTTTGAATCCAATCTGCGGCCCATTGCTGCGTGTCATCCCCTCTCTTTCTCTCCCCATTTCCTGTCTATCCACTGTCACTATCAAATAAAGGGAAAAGCCCCCAAAAATAATCTTAAAAAAAAAAAAAAAAAATAATAATATATATATATGTTTTCCACATAGACTTAACTTGGGCTGGCCTCCATTGCCATTGATTCCCTTCTTGCTTAGCTCTCACTCATTTGCTTTCTTTCTCCCTCTCAAAAACGCACAAAGGACCCGTCTGTGAAAAGCACCTCAGATCTTTGTGCACACTCTGAATCAAAAGATGATTATGTAGGAGTTAACTCCAAGTAACTCTAAGTTATTTGATGTTCTTAACACATCACTATACATGTCTTTGGGTGCTAAGTTTTGGCAGAAAGTGACAGAACGTGACATTGGTGAAAAAAACGGTATACCGTCCACCCCTAATTTGAGTGTTGGTCAGTAATGTGTCTGTATTTCCTTCTGTCCTGCAGATGTGCAGCAGCTGTCGGTGGTTAAAGATTTGGTTCCCCCTGAGCAGCAGGAGTGTAGCTCCATTGTGGACCAGGAGGAGCCAGAGCCCCCCCCACACATTAAAGATGAACAGGAGGAACTGTGGAGCAGTCAGGAGGGAGAGCAGCTTCAAGGGCTGGAGGAGGCTGATATCACCAAGTTCCCATTTACTCCTGTCCCTGTGAAGCGTGAACATAATGAAGAGGAAGCTCAGTCCTCACAGCATCATCAGAGACAAACTCAACACATGGAAACAGAAGCTGATGGAGAGGACTGTGGAGTACCAGAACCAGCCAGGAACTCACATCCATATCCACTTTTACAACCAGAGACTGAAGACCAGACTGGAGACTGGAGAGTTCCCATCAGTGATTTGAGTTGTAGTTCTGTTGAAAAACCTTTTATCTGCCTTGAGTGTGGGAGAAGATATGTCCGTGAGCAACATCTGAAGGAACACATGAGAACTCATACCGGAGAGAAGCCTTTTAGCTGCTCTCAGTGTGACAAAAGATTTGGCCGTGAGCAACATCTAAAGGAACACATTAAAATTCATACAGGGGATAAGCCTTTTAGCTGCTCTGAGTGTGGGAAACAATTTGGCCGTGAGCAACATTTGAAGAGACACATGTTAACTCATACAGAAGACAAACCATTTAGTTGTTTAGTTTGTCCTAAAAAATGTACAACCAGAGAAAATCTGGCATACCACATGCTAGTCCACACTGGGGAGAAAAGATTCAGCTGCCGTGATTGTCACGAAAGATTTGGCTGGCCCGAACAGGTCAAAAGACATAAATGTGTTGGCCGTCAGTCCTCACAGCATTATCAAAGTCAAACTGAGGAGAACAGAGAACCTCAGGTCTTACCGTCAGGTTTAAACTCTCTGACAAAAGATGAAGTTCCTGTCAGTGATTCGAGATTTAGTGCTGGTGAGAAATCATTTCTCTGCTCTGAGTGTGGGAAAACCTTTTGGACCAAGACACATCTGAAGGCACACATTAGAACTCACACAGGAGAAAAGCCTTTTAGCTGCTCTGAGTGTGGGAGAACATTCAGAACTAATACACACATGAAAAGACACATGGGAACCCACACAGGAGATAAACCATTTAATTGCTCAGTTTGTGATAAAAGCTTTTTGCGCACTGGTGATCTGAAGAAACACATGAGAACTCACACAGGAGAAAAACCTTTCAGCTGCACGGTCTGTAAGAAATCTTTTCCTTGGAGGCATCAGTTACAGACACACATGATCGTCCACACAGGAGACAAAAGAAAGAGCTGCAGTGTTTGTAACAAAAGATTTGCCCGGCATTCACAGATCAAAACACATAAATGTGTTGCCCGTCACTCGTCACAGCTTCATCAGAGTGATACTGAGGAGAACAGAGAGGCAGAGCCTGCAGCCTGCAGAGAAACTCAACACATGGAAATAGAAGTTGATGGAGAGGACTCTGGAGGACCAGAACCAGCCAGGAACTCACATCCACTTTTACAACCAGAGACTGAAGACCAGACTGGAGACTCTTCTGAACCTGAGACTGATGACAGTGCTGATTGGAAGGAGACCAGAGAACCTCAGTCAGCTTTAAACTCTCTGAATAATCAGGAAGTTCGTATCAGTGATGAGAGATGTAGTGTTGGTGAGAAATCCTTTAGCTGTTCTGAGTGTCAGAAAAAATTTGGGACCAGTGGAGATCTGAAGAAACACATGAGAACTCATACAGGAGAGAAACCTTTCAGCTGCTCAGTTTGTAAGAAGTCTTTTACATTGAGTGGAAATTTACAGAAACACATGAGAGTCCACACAGGCGAGAAACGATTCACCTGCAGTGTTTGTGATAAAAGATTTGCCTGGCTTCATCACATGAAAAAACATAAATGTGTCGGTTGTCATTCCTCACAGTTTCATCAAACAGAGAAGAATATGCACACTGTTACACCCCCAGTTAGCTTGAAATCACAGTTTTCCTTAATTTGTGTTTCAGTGGTCCCTGCAGATGTTCAGCAGCTGTTGGTGGTTAAAGAAGAGGTTCCCCTTGAGCAGCAGGAGTGTAGCTCCAGTGTGGACCAGCAGGAGCCAGAGCCCCCCCCACACATTAAAGAGGAACAGGAGGAACTGTGGAGCAGTCAGGAGGGAGAGCAACTTCAAGGGCTGGAGGAGGCTGATATCACCAAGTTCCCATTCACTCCTGTCCCTGTGAAGAGTGAAGATGATGAAGAGGAAGCTCAGTCCTCACAGCTTCATCAAAGACAAACTCAACACATGGAAACAGAAGCTGATGGAGAGGACTGTGGAGGACCAGAACCAGCCAGGAACTCACATCCACTTCTACAACAAGAGACTGAAGACCAGACTGGAGACTCTTCTGATCCTGAGACTGATGACAGTGACTGGAAGGAAAGCAGTGGACGTTTTTCTCAGAAAAATTATAAAGTCTCTGTCAGTGATTCGAGACGCAGTGCTGGTGGGAAATCATTTAGCTGCTCTGAGTGTCAGAAAAGATTTGGCACCAAGACAATTCTGAAGATACACATGAGAACTCATACAGGAGAAAAACCCTTCAGCTGTTTAATCTGTAAGAAATCTTTTGCATCGAGTGGAAATTTAAGGATACACATGAGAATGCATACAGGAGAGAAACCATACAGTTGCTCAGTTTGTGAAAAAAGATTTGGAACCAATCAACGTCTAAAGAACCACACGATAACTCATACAGGAGAGAAATCCTTTAGCTGCTCGGAATGTCCGAAAAGATTTGGAACCGAGACGCATCTCAAGAGACACATGAGAACTCACACAGGAGAAAAGCCTTTCAGCTGCTCAGTTTGTAAGCAATCGTTTGCATTGAGTGGAAATTTACAGAAAC
Source organism: Sander vitreus (assembly GCF_031162955.1). Classification (NCBI taxonomy): domain Eukaryota; kingdom Metazoa; phylum Chordata; class Actinopteri; order Perciformes; family Percidae; genus Sander; species Sander vitreus. The sequence goes on from NC_135868.1 coordinate 1,366,461, forward strand.
ACATGAGAATCCACACGGGAGAGAAGCCTTTCAGCTGCAGTGTTTGTGACAAACAATTTGCCTGGCGTTTACAGATAAAAAAACATAAATGTGCCGGTCGTCAGTCATCACAGCTTCATCAGAGTCAAACGGAGGAGAACAGAGAGGCAGAGCCTCCAGTCAGCAGAAAAACTCAACACATGGAAACAGAAGCTGATGGAGAGGACTTTGGAGGACCAGAACCAGCCAGGAACTCACATCCATATCCACTTTTACAACCAGAGACTGAAGACCAGACTGGAGACTCTTCTGTAGCTGAGATTGAAGTTAGTTATGATGATTGGGAGGAGACCAGAGATCCTCAGTCAGGTTTAAAGTCTCGGAAAAATGAGCAAGTTCCTGCCACTGATTCGAGATCTAGTGCTGATGAAAAACCTTTTAGCTGCTCTGAGTGTGGAAAAAGATTTGGGGCCAAAACAACAATGAAGAGACACATAAGAACTCACACAGGAGAAAAACCTTTCAGCTGCTCTGAGTGTAAGAAATCTTTTGCAGATAGTGGAAACTTACGGCTACACATGAAAATCCACACAGGAGAGAAACCTTTCAGTTGCACAGTTTGCGTTAAAAGATTTTTGCACAAGTCGCAACTACGGATACACACGATAACTCATACTGGAGAGAAACCTTTCAGCTGCTCAGTGTGCAGTAAAAGATTTACACAGAAGGTACACCTGACACAACACATGGCACTTCACACAGGAGAGAAACAGTTCAGCTGCAGTGTTTGTGGTAAACATTTTATACGAAAAGGGAATCTGATGCACCACATGAGAATCCACACAGGAGAGAAACCTTTCAGCTGCAGTGTTTGTCACAAAAGGTTTGCCTGGCATTCACTAGTCAAAACACATAAATGTCGTCCTTCCTCACAGCTGCAACAAACTCAAACAAAACCGATAAAAACAGAAGCTGAAGACCAGACTGGAGACTGTTCTGAATCTGAGACTGACAGTACTGATTGGAAGGAGACCAGTCAGGTTTAAACTCTTTTTGGGATTTTTTTAGCACCATTTGTCAGGTTTAAACTCTGATGTTCAATGATAAAGTCTCTAAAAGTGGTATGACATGTAATACTGGAGAGAAAACATTCAGTTGCTCAAAAATGGCCCAAAATTATTATTAAAGTGTTTTATTAGGTTTCCAAGCCAGGGGAACTTCATTTTTTGAAGATTAAAAATATGAACCTTTGCATACCTCGGCCAAAGTAAATGCTATCAACTGGAAACTTAAGATTCACTTAAGAAGAGTTCACACGTACGATGGTGTACTGATTTGTCAAAATGGGCGTGGTCTATTACACCCAAAAATGCATTGATGCTTTTTGAATGGATCTATAAAATGAATGTAAATGGGAAATGTGCATTTTCAATTCACTATAGATCTTGCACAATATTTCATGATGTCAGCCTTGCAGCCATCGCACTTTGCGTTTCGCGGACTCCAAGGGTGATCTAGAGGGATTGGCGTTCGTGTTTATCAAGGATGTAGCCCAAGATAGCACTGTAAATTATGGACTGTATAAGTGTCTATCATCCGTTCTGTTGTTGGGATTTGTGCGATGCTTTTGAAATGTTTGTAAATCCTTGCCAATGTATGAACCCATGTCTCTAACATTAGAGCTAACATTAGTCTTACAGCTAACGTGGCTATTGTTTAGCCTGGTCAGCCAGTCTGATTAATCCATAACTGTTAGGTCTGCTGCTCCTAGGTAGCTTCTCTGTCTCTCCTCTCTCCCTCCCTCTGTCTGTCCTAATTGCAGGAGTGGAGTCTGGTATGTGGGAGTCAGGGTTCCAGCTGCCTCTCATCTACCACAATCAACCTCTGCTTCATGTACCCGGTCATTCCTTCACTCTGCGTCAGATCATAGTCAAGACGACTACAGTTAGTCTCGCTCCAGACAAACCTTTGCTTATCTGTTTAAGTCTACCTGTATGTTTGCCTGTCCTGATCCCTTCTCTTGTGCTTCCAGCTGCTTTTGGAACCTGACTCCTGCTACCGCTCCACTTCTGCCATACACCGAACCAGAACCACAACCACTGGACCCCACCGCCTACTGTCTCTCTCTGACGGACCAGCTCCTTCCCGGAATTCACCTGACCTGTTCTCCGCCCTGGAAACCTGGACTTGTCTTAACCCCTGGAAACCCAGATTTGACACTTGAGTACTTTGAATAAAACCTGTTAATTCACACTCCTGCATCTGTTTGCATTTGGGTTCTGTTCATCATTCAAAGCTAACAATAACAGTAATATAGAGCCAACTAACTAAATACTTTCTTTAGTTTTGGCATGTTTAACTTAGTAGTTGAACTCTATCACACATTAACGTTAAATGATACACCACATCACGAAACATTTCTGTTTCTGGATGAATCAGATTGGCTGGCCAGGCTAACAACAGCCTTGTTAGCTAAGGCTAATGTTAGCTCTAATGTTAGAGGCATGAGTTCATACATCGGCATGGATTTACAGACATTTCAAAACAAAAGCATCGCACATATTCTAGTCAATATCCACGACGTTCCACTTCCAGGATTGCTCCGTTGTCGCCAGAAATTCCGCCGGATGTCACTCTTTTCGGCTGGATGTTCCTCTTTCTTTGTGTTGGCGATCTAACCTCTGGTGGATTTGTGAGGACTATGGTTAACTGCTCCTCAGATCTCTGCAGGGTAAATCCAGACAGCTAGCTAGACTATCTGTCCAATCTGAGTTTTCTGTTGCACGACGAAAACTACTTTTGAACGTACACGTTCCACCAAAACAAGCTCCTTCCTGAGACTATTTAGCAGAGGCACCGTGGCTCCGTCCGGAGCTTAGCGCCGCCCAAGACGATTGTGATTGGTTTAAAGAAATGCCAATAAACCAGAGCACATTTTTCTCCCATCCTGAAATGCTGTGTGGACTAGCCAGACCTTCTTCCGCAGTGCTGTGGAGGAAGGTCTGGCAAAGCAAGACTACACATATCCTAACATCAGAACTGATGAGAGACAATTATACATTTATTTTATTTACGGTGCTATTTTGTGCTACATTGTTAACAAAGACAGAAAAACAGCTCTTCAGCCAGTACAGGTTGGGGGGTTAGATGGGTCAAACAACACAGGACTTCCTCCAGGAGACCGGGGTTTGTCCCGCGTGTCACTGAAACGTACATTTCATAACCCCACCCACCATCTTTTCCTAACCCTAAATGTCATTCTTGTCCCACGTGTCAGTTAAATGTACGTCCCGACCCAGAGTGTCAAAAAGTGACGGCAACACTCCTGACCAAGCGTGAGACTTTTAGCGTCAATAGCAAACGCCAAAGACACCTGACCAAGCGTCTGTATTTGACGCGATGGGGGTGAGAATGTGTTGTTATATTATATTGCAGCGGACGCTGTCTGCGTGGCGTATTGAAAAGTGTAACCACACTTTAACAACTTTATTGGCATTAACGTGACTCGTTGCAACTTGAACAAGCTGCAGAGGTGACGTAGTTTGCTCGAGCTGAGACCCGCTATCTGTGAGATATGCAGAGAGGAATAAGAAGATCGGGCTTACGTAATACGTATGAGCTCTCAGGTACCGAGATTTGGCACGATTGATATTATGTGAATTGATCCCCGGTAGTACTGGCCTAATCATTTCATTTCATTTAAAAAGAAATTTAACATTTTTAAAACCAAAAAAAAAAAAAAAAAAATCAGGAATTAACAACAAAAAAACAAAATAAAAATATAAAATGATTAGTTGGAGAAGGAGCAGGCAAATAGCTTATTTGGTCCCTCCCCTTATTTCACAAAATCATATTACAAAGTAAATAGATATGCAAATACAGCATACAATCTTTCAGTCTTACAATAACTAACAACAATACAACAATAACCTTCAAAATTACAATCCCATTCCTGTGTTTTTGTCTATTTTCGTATTGGTCAAGTAATGATTTCTTTAATCTATTTTTTAACTGAATGATATTATGGCTCTGTTTGACGTCATTGTTCAGTCCATTCCATAAGGTCGCCCCACAAACTGAAATGCACATGCTTTTAACAGTAGTTTGCACAAGAGGTTGCTTGAACATACATTGTCCTCATAGATGATAACCCCCGTCTCTTTCATTAAACATTGCACGTATGTTACAAGGTAAATTATTTTCTTTAACTTTAAACATAAATTGCACAGTTTTTAATGTAACAATGTCCATGAATTTCAGCAAATATGAATTAAAAAACAGACGTATGATCATAGTACCTGGTGTGATTTGTTATCCTAATTGCTCGTTTTTTAATCTTTTGTAAGTTGCTTTTGTAGGTATTTCCCCAAACTTCCACACAGTAGTATTTTTGTTCAAGGTGTATCTAGTTTTGCTCAATATACAAATACTCCTGACCATCTTCATGCACAGACATTTAATGTGTGGCTTCCAGCAGAGTTGATGGTCAAGTACAACACCCAGAAATATATTTTCATAGACTCTTTCATTATCAATTACTATTTTAACATCTGTATTTATAGTGCAATTTCCAAATATCATGAATTTAGTTTTGTTCAAGTTTAAAGATAACTTATTTGAATGAAACCAGAGTTTTAGTTTATTCATTTCATTAGTGACCATTTCCAGCGTCTGCTGCAAGTTATCACCACAACCAAAAATATTTGTGTCATCTGCAAAAACAGTAAATTTTAGTACATTTGATAATTTACAAATGTCATTTAAGTAAAGGATAAACAATTCCGGGCCTAAAACTGACCCCTGTGGGACGCCACAGGAAATGCTAAGACTCACTGACCGGTGATTACCCATTTGAACAAACTGACTCCTGTTCTCAGTGTTTTATCCAGTTAAAGGCCACACTTCTTATTCCACACCTTTCCAATTTTTTAACAGGATTTCGTGATCTACAGTATCAAAAGCTTTTTTCAGATCAATGAAAATCCCCATTGCATAGTTTTTATTTTCAATACAATTTGTTAATCTTTCAACTAACTCAATAAGTGCCATAGACGTTGACCTACCGCATCTGAATCCATACTGACTGTCCATTAGTAAATTGTTTCTGTCAATGAAGTTATCTAGCCTTTTGACAAATAGTTTTTCAAGTATTTTTGAGAATTGAGAAAGCAGAGATATTGGTCTGTAGTTATTGAAAATATGTGAGTCACCAGATTTATAAAATGGGATGACTTTAGCTACTTTCATCTTATCAGGAAATACTCCTGTTTTAAATGATAGATTTTATATATATATGATAGTGGGTCAACTATCCCGTCTATTTCTTAATCCGGTTGGTACCCTAAAAAGTACAGAGTTTCAGTGTCCAACTTTTAAAAATGTTGTCATGTCATGTAGTGCATTAACAACACTTAACTAAGCAGCCATTAACGCACACAGATGCATAAACTAATACACATGTAACCCTTGCAAAGATGGACTACGAGTGAGATAAGTGTTATTGTCCAAATCTGTAATCATTGTCCAAAATATAAAAGGGTTTGGGGTCAAACTTTTAAAAATGTTGTCATGTCATGTAATGTAATCCCGTGTTTTAAAGACATGTTCAACATCAGCATTCTGTCTCTGGGGCAGTCCGTTGAGAAAAGAACTAAGAATAAATAAAATAAGACTAAAGATGGACAACAAGGCCACATCAACAATAACTAACAGTATACAGCACCAATACAAGATTAATACATGAAGAATTCATGAGGGGAACACATTACACATTATTTACTAGTTGTCAGGGAGCTCAGAGGACTCAAAAGCGTGACTCAGTGGTAGAGGTAAAGAGGTAATGAAGTTTATTGTACAAAGTACAATCTAAGGCGAAAGGTATCAAGAACAGGAGGCAAAAGACGTGGTCGTAAAACGGGCTATAGGTCTAGAAAACACTGGGATTTGGTCCCCTGGTAGTACCGGCCTAATCTGGTTGGTACCCTAAAAAGTACAGAGTTTTGGTACCCAACCCCACCCTAAACCCAACAAGGGTTGAAGGTGTTTCAGAGGTACTGCAGTGACTCTGGGAGGGTTTCATCTCCTGGTATTGGCTGGACAAACGCTGTGAGGAATTACAAATTGTGAAATCTTGAGTCCCTCTTTGTTTTTTGTAATGTCATGTGTAAGGCTTAGATAATATAATAAAATGTACATTTATTATATTAAAACTTTTTTCAGAGCTCTGAAAATGTAATAAAGTATTTGTCTTTCTTCCAAAGTGCATTTTAATCATTAATCTTCTTTGTGTGTATTTCTGAGGAAGTCTTGAACACTTCCGGACTTTTATTTTGAAGCTCAGCAAACTAATCTGCACCGGAAGCTGTAGCCTTCACTGCGGCTAACTTCACACTTTGAACAAGATGGCGTCTAGCAGAAAGGTGTGTTAGCAGAGTCTCTCTGTTGTGTTGAGAAAGAGGTAAAATGTGTAAAGTCCAGATGCTGAGAGCGTTGGTGGAGCAGCGACTAACTGCGGCTGCTGAAGAGATATTTGGGCTGTTTGAAAGAACGATAGCAGAGTACGAGGAGGAACTTTGTCGTTCAAAAGTGGAGAACGAGCGACAACGGGAGCTACTGGACGCTGTTTTCAGCCCTCAGCTTCGGTTACACAGAGCAGGTTTGGTCATTAAACCTTCAGATCTTTCTCTCCTTCCTGTCATCTCTTCTCTCAGCAAGGATACGACGATAGGACGTATGTAATAAGTATTTATTCATAACATCTACTGTAATCTTCGCTCTTTAACAGGCCTTCGCCAAACCCACCAGACTCCATGTAAATAATCAGTACTTTTGTCATCGTAAAACACACTGCATTCAAAGTCGACAGAAACACAATAAAACTCTCAAAAGCCGTCGTGGTTCATCTTTTCACTGTTCCTACAATCACCACTCTGGTTTGGTTGAAATTAACCCTTAATTCACCCATTTACATGTGGAAATACGCTGGTTCTATACACGCTAAAAGTACTGATTATTTACATGGAGTCTGGTGGGTTTGGTGATGGTGATTTCGGAGCTGTTAGGACTGTATATGTGATTGTTACATAGTAGCGATGTTCGCCTTGGAACACAACAGCACAGAATTGTAACCACTGAGGCTGTCTGTCTGTCTGTATCTCTCTGTGCGTGTCTGTGTGCCTGTCTCTGTGTGTGTGTTTGTCTATGTATGTATGTGTGTCTGTGTGTGCGTGCGTGTGTGTCTGTCTGCGTGTCTCTGTGTGTGTGTGTGTGTGTGTGTGTGTGTGTGTGTGTCTAACAAGAACAAATACAAGATACAAAAACATGACAATTCAAGTCATCTTAACCGGTACTTAGACATAGTCATATTTTCTATATACTGTCTCCAGTTAGCTTGTAGGACTGACTTCATATAGGGCCCTATGGAGTCTTATAGCTTTTTTAGAGTCTCGTTTTCACACTGACCACCGAGCTAAACAACTTTTCTGGGGGAAACCCTGCAATCTCTAAGTTTTAGCTGACATTAACTTCTGTCTGTGTTTCAGCTTTGCCTCCAGAGGACAAAAGCCAGATTGTTATTAAAGAGGAGCAGCAGGAGCCAGAGCCCCCCCCACACATTAAAGAGGAACAGGAGGAACTGTGGAGCACTCAGGAGGGAGAGCAGCTTCAAGTGCTGGAGGAGGCTGATATCACCAAGTTCCCATTCACTCCTGTCCCTGTGAAGAGTGAAGATGATGAAGAGAGAGGTAGGAACAATGTTAACAAGGTTTTTAGGAGAAATAACGGGAAGATGTGCAGATGTCAAGAGCATAAAAGTTCAAGAGAACCTGGTTTATTTTATTTTAGGAGTAGGGTTCCTTTCACACTAGTCTCGCACTGCAGAGGAAGGTCTGGGTAGTCCACACAGCATTCCTGGTTGGGAGAAAAACGTTCTCTGGTTTATTGGTATTTCTTTAAACCAATCACAATCGTCTTGGGCGGTGCTAAGCTCTGGACGTTACGGTAAAGCCAGTAATGAAAAAAACCATCAAAAAAGATTGAACAAAGCCGGACGGAGCCACAGTGCCTCTGCTAAATAGTCTAAGGAAGGAACTTGTTTTGGTGGATCATGTTTACGTTCAAAAGAACATCTATGAAAATTACATCTGTGTGTGTGTGTGTGTGTAAACAATATTACAATAACGCGTCAATAGTATTAAGGGAAAAAAACATTCAGACTTGTTTAAAAAAGCGTCAAAAGGTGAAAAAGTTGAATAAAGTGCTAAAACATAAAAAAAACTAAACATTTAAAAAAAAAAAAACCTGTCAAACTTCAGAGAAAAAGCACCCAAAAAACATTAAAAAAAGCATCCAAAGCATAAACTCCAGTACTGTCTGATACCCTTAGCATCAGAGATATTAATTCAAGTTCAAGAGAAGCTAGTTTATTTTATTTTAAGAGTATGAGGCTACGGTTACATTGCTACGTTTTGTTTTAAAAAGGAATGTCTTCTGCTTAATGTAGAATCTGTAGGTGTTTACCTTTACATATGTTGCATGCTTTTTTCAGGGTACATTATGCTGCTTGATGTGATCGTCCACATCAAGCAGCAGTGCTTGTTTGTCTTTAATTCAGTCTATAACTTAAGTCTCATTAAAGCATTTAAAGGTGGCGCATTGGCTGAGGAAATGATCCTCTGAATCACAGGAACTTAGTGTGGTACCAGTTGGTTGCTGGTCTGTAACATTAGTCGGACAGCTCCACTGTAGTCAGTATTTGCTGTACCAACAGGTGTTGACTGAAAAAGACTGCTCCTCCTAGATTTTAGTTTCCTGCTACTTGCAATCTAATTGGAGACGAACAGCCAATCAGAATTAACCTTTAATTCTCCTATTGGTTGGTTTTGTGGCACACTTGTAACGCTGTGGAAATCTGAGTGAGTGTGTCAAGAGTTGAGTGTGCAGAGTGAAGAAGTTGAGAGCGAGGGAGACATGACTGGAGCGCAGCAGCGTCTACCTGCGAGCAGAGAAAGACATGCAAATACATTTATTATGCACGAAATAGGTTTTTGTTTACTCAAACTAAATTATTTTTTGCGAGTGTTAATTTCTGTTCAAAATGCAATGTAATGTGCTTGGAAAATATAGTTCTCTGTGCTCAAAACATACAGTTACTCGCTCAGGAATGAGGCACACATATAACGCCATAGAGGAATAGCTAAATATTTGACACATCGAGCAAAGGAGAGCAGGAGAGGGAGAGGGATAAGCCGTTGCTAATGGCTAAGCAAAAGTAGCTAACAGCATTTTAACAATTGTGAGATCAGCGAGGCAGTCGCTGTAAGAGAAGAGAACTATAAGTGCTTGAGTATAACTGGTGTAGTTTAAATGCAATCCAGGCAAATAGCCACTAAATTAAACAATAAAGCAGAGTTGAGTAAGTTTGTTGGGTGATTGCACGTTTACTTCCCCCGCCAGGAACCAAGACACTGCTTGATTACATTAGACTCGAGCGGTTGCGGTTACATTCGGTCTCGACATACTATTTACACACTCATACTGACCGACACTGTACTCACGCACTGGCCACGGTTACATTCAGTAGCCTGGTGCACGGTCTCCTCGTGACAGCCTACCTACCATGTAACAAACATTTAACTTAACATAACTACCAAGATAACATTACGTGTATTTGTATGTCATATAATACTTTCCCCATGGTAATGTAGCCTATGAATTTCCATGAACACAATTCAAAAATGCATGAGACATAAAGGCTTCTGCTATCGGGTGATAACACCCTATATCTTCTGCCAGAGGATGAGAGCTCATCTGGCATGGAGAATAAAATTCACACCATATTCTCTGTGCTTGCCTGGAGATACTGGTTTCTATTCCTCTCCATAACCTTCAGGACAGTCACCTGACAAGCAAGTTTTAAATGTGATGTTTTTAGATATTTCCATGCTTTCTGACATATGAATATGCTCTGTAATGCAGCCTTGTATAACATAAACCCTCTGATTTCAACACAGGCCTTCCAGCCAAAGGTGTTGTCCATATGAGCATCAAGGTGTCTATATGAGCAGAGCCGATTGATTGGTTCATTCATGACCAGGGCTGTAGCGATACACTAATCTCACGATATGATACGATACACCAATTTACTTGGATTTAATTAATTGAACTGAAAACTAAAAACCTCAATTACACAATATATGTCTCTGACTGGACAGAGAGTCTACAGCTTGCAAATGCTGGACAAAATGAATCAAAGATGTGTTGAGAAAATCAGCTCCATTTATTGAAAGCTTACAGGCCTTTGAAAAGTAAATAACGTGCAGTATTCCAATCAACAATGGAGTTAAAAGGTGCAGCAAGTGGCCTGTTGTGAACAGTTTCTTTGACAGCTTTTTTAGCTTGACACTGAACATATGAGGCAGCCAGTCTAGCCACCAGGTAAGTAAACATAGCAGCATGGCTTCTCCTCAGAACACACCGAAGAAACGCCGACTTGAGCGTACGCTCTGCCCGTGCGTGAAACGTAATACGTCTCCATAGCAGCAGGCGGCGCTGCTCTGTATAGTTTCCATTAACAGTCTGATTGTTTCCCAGAAAATGAAAACCGGCAGCTGATTGGACAAACGCGTCACATGGTCCTTTTTCTCCGGAAATTCACAGCCAGACTGTCATGGCGGCTTGTTCAGAATACGATCTCATATTGTACTAAAATATTTCACCGAAACGTGATTCTGAAAACATTTGGAGAGAGAAACAGGCCGTGCAGTTGCTGAATCTGTCTTCATTTCAGATCGACAAAGGTCAGTTTAAAAGGTTTTCGTCAGAGTTTGAGAGGCTCATCCCGCTCGCCATTTCCGGGTGAGTCCCGACTGTCCTGTCTCTGACTGAACATGTCAGGTCGGCCAAAATGAAGGCCGACAGCTCCTCCAACGGACGATGGCACGGAAAACACTGAACAGACTCGAGTCACCGACCTCGCCAGACGGTCAGACGGACGCTAATCGTCTCTGTGTGTCAGCGCCCGTAGACGTCGGCGTCTGTGTAACGTTAGTACGGGTAACTTGCTCTACAGCGACACTAGCGGCTGGCTGACCAAATCGCTCTTCCTGCAACGTGAACGGGGGTAAACACGGGGGATTGAATGGGACTTATGTATCGTTACTCGCGGCTTAAAAATCGATACTTTCTTGGGAGAAAAAATATTGATTTTTATCGCAGAATCGATGAAATTGCTCAGCCTTATTCATGACCTCTGATACTCTCTGACCCATGTCACCACCCTTTCCTCAGTTTGTGAAATGGTTGAATTAGATTGTTGGCAAGGCACCACTGCACACATGTCTCTGTTTCAGCAGAATAGGCAGAAGTACTCAGTAGACTGAGGTAGATTTGTGCCAAAAATGCCAAAACACATGTTGTATATGTACACATACCCATACAAAGCTATATACATCTCACTATGTGAACAAAAATCTCGGCAACAATCTGCTTATCCTTTTAATTTCCTGAAAATGTTTCCTAAAACTGGTCCCTTCTTAGTTTTGAAAAGGTAGTCTCTCAGTAAAGGCTACAAAGGTTAGGATGGCTACAAGCTGTAACCATGGTGATTGATATGAGGATCATCTTCTGAATATAATAATTAATGTTTGCCATGTTTTACCATAAATTGATATTTAAAAAAAACAACTAATAATGCAGTTTGATTTTAAATCTTACAAAGTCCCACAAATAAATGTTTTTTCCCTTTTAGTCTTTGCTATTAACATTCATCAACTGCAAAATTAGAAATTTGCATTTTTAAATAATGATGCATGGAAAATAAAATAAAAAATGCTTCCCTTTGTAAAAAGTTTTTTAGTTTTTTACAACCGTACAAGTTAAAACAAATGAAAATGACTCAAACAAGCCATTAGGCTGTATTTCTAAACCGTCAGCTGTAGGTTTTTATATATACTATATTTAAGGCAAATCAAAGTTCTTAGCATAAAACACTATTATTTCATTATTGGTATTTTTATTGTGTGAATTCTCATGTAGATAAACAACGTGCAACATTCTTTCACAGGCGAGGAGCGGTAATTACCATGTCACTTCCGCTTTTTTTTTTAAACGTTATTACGGTGCAACTTACTGGAACAAAGCTGAGCAACGTGTTGGTGGTGAAAAAAACACTGATTATATATATGTACATTGAAGCGATACTGTCGTTAAAGACCCGCTGATCGCTGTCTGATTCTGTGAATGAATGCCCGCATTGCATTGTGGGATATTGGCTTTGAATCCGCTCAGCTCAGCTCATATCGTCGTGTTCTGTTTTACAGCATACTGTAGTATTTCACTGGCAATAAGACCGAAATATTATTAAAATAAAGACATTAATACCATGATAACATCTAAATAAATGTTGATAGATGTAGCAGATAAACAACAAAGTAATCCAGCTTCCCTGGCCGCAGTAGACCAATATAATAACATTAAAAGAAATACATATAAACCATGATAAAATCTTGTGAATAAATGTTGATTAAAACAGTTATTGGGCTAAAAATACCAATAATAAAACCGCCACAGATTTCGAGTTAAGGGGGGGGCGTGTTTTTCAGGGCTCGACATTAAGGCTTGTCCGCTTGTCCGGAACAAGTGGATTTTTTGTAGGGCAAGTGAAAGAGAAATTTACTTGCCCCACTGGACAAGTTAAAACTCTAATATGCTACCTAAAAATAGCGTTCTTTTCACTGTTAGTCTCGTTTGCTGTTAGGTTACATATAGTCACTTTAATTACCGACTGCGCCACTTTGTGCTCAACAGCGCAGTTGCATTATTTCACCAGAAGAGGGCCTTAATATGTCAGTCAACAGCCTTTCCAACAGTTTTCCAAGGCTGAAAAGGAAAACTAGTAGTGTAGATGTAACCGTAGTAACTGACTGAACAATCAGTATTTCTTTATAACAATCACAATCCAGGTGATAATATACAGTTCCACAACATTTCTCTGTATGTGTTTCCTGCAGATGTTGAGCAGCTGTTGGTGGTTAAAGAAGAGGTTCCCCCTGAGCAGCAGGAGTGTAGCTCCGGTGTGGACCAGCAGGAGCCAGAGCCCCCCCCACACATTAAAGAGGAACAGGAGGAACTGTGGAGCAGTCAGGACGGAGAGCAGCTTCAAGGGCTGGAGGAGGCTGATATCACCAAGTTCCTATTCACTGCTGTCCCTGTGAAGAGTGAAGATGATGAAGAGGAAGCTCAGTCCTCACAGCTTCATCAAAGACAAACTCAACACATGGAAACAGAAGCTGATGGAGAGAACTGTGGAGGAACAGAACCTGCCAGGAACTCACATCCACTTTTACAACCAGAGACTGAAGACCAGACTGGAGACTCTTCTGATCCTGAGGCTGATGACAGTTCTGATTGGAAGGAGACCAGAGCACCTCAGTCAGCTTTAAACTCTCTGAAACATGATTCAAAATGTAAGAAACAATTCAGCTGTTTAGAGTGTGGGAAAAGATTTGGCTTCAAGTCACATCTGAAGAAACATATGAGAACTCACACAGGAGAAAAACCTTTTAGCTGCTCAGTTTGTAATACATCTTTTACACGGAGAGGAAGTTTAGAGTCACACATGGCCGTAGTCCACACAGGAGAGAAAACATTCAGCTGCAGTGTTTGTAACAAAAGATTTGCCCAGAGTTCTGATGTCAAAACACATAAATGTGTTGATCCGATGGAAACAGAAGCTGATGTAGAGGACTGTGGAGGACCAGAACCAGCCAGGAACTCACATCCACTTTTACAACCAGAGACTGAAGACCAGACTGGAGACTCTTCTGAACCTGAGACTGATCACAGTGCTGATTGGAAGGAGACCAGAGAACCTCAGTCAGCTTTAAACTCTCTGAAACATGATTCAACATGTAAAAAAACATTTAGCTGCTCTGAGTGTGGGAGAAGATTTGGCCGCAAGCACCATCTGCAGACACACATGATAACTCACACAGGAGAAAAATCTTTCAGCTGCTCGGTCTGTAAGAAATCTTTTACACAGAGTGGAAACTTACGATCACACATGAGAACTCACACAGGAGAGAAGCCTTTCAGCTGCTCTGAGTGTGATAAAACTTTTACTGATAGTGGAACCCTGAAGAACCACATGGGAACTCACACAGGAAAAAAACCTTTCAGCTGCTCAGTTTGTAAGAAATCTTTTACACGGAGAGGAAGTTTACAGTCGCACATGGCCGTAGTCCACACAGGAGAGAAAAGATTCAGCTGCAGTGTTTGTAATAAATCTTTTACACATAGTGGAAGTATACAGAAACACATGAGAATCCACACGGGAGAAAAACCTTTTAGCTGCTCTGAGTGTGGTAGAGCTTTCACTGATCGTGGAAACCTGAAGACACACATGATAACTCACACAGGAGAAAAACCTTTTAGCTGCTCAGTCTGTAAGAAATCTTTTACACACAGTGGAAGTTTACGGTCACACATGGCAGTCCACACAAGAGAGAAAAGATTCAGCTGCAGTGTTTGTAACAAAAGATTTGCCTGGCGATCTTATGTCAAAACACATAAATGTGTTGGTCAGATGGAAACAGAAGCTGATGGAGAGGACTGTGGAGGACCAGAACCAGCCAGGAACTCACATCTACTTTTACAACCAGAGACTGAAGACCAGACTGGAGACTCTGCTGAACCTGAGACTGATGACAGTGCTGATTGGAAGGAGACCAGAGAACCTCAGTCAGCTTTAAACTCTCTGAAACATGATTCAAGATGTAAGAAACAATTTAGTTGCTCTGAGTGTGGGAGACGATTTGGCTTCATGTCACATCTGAAGAGACACGTGAGAACTCACACAGGAGAAAAACCTTTCAGCTGCTCTGAGTGTGGCAGAGCTTTCACTGAAAGTGGACAACTGAAGACGCACATGAGAACTCACACAGGAGAAAAACCTTTTAGCTGCTCAGTCTGTAAGAAATCTTTTACACACAGTGGATATTTACGTTCACACATGAGAATCCACACAGGAGAGAAACCTTTCAGCTGCTCTGAGTGTGGTAAAGCTTTCACTGAACGTGGAACCCTGAAGAACCACATGATGACTCATTCTGTAGAAAAGCCTTTCAGCTGCTCAGTTTGTAATAAATCTTTTACACAGAGAGGAAATTTACAGAAACACATGAGAGTCCACACAGGAGAAAAACCTTTCAGCTGCTCACTTTGTAACAGAAAATTTGCCCAGCGGTCTAAACTCAAAACACATAAATGTGTTGGTCAGATGGAAACAGAAGCTGATGGAGAGGACTGTGGAGGACCAGAACCAGCCAGGAACTCACATCCACTTTTACAACCAGAGACTGAAGACCAGACTGGAGACTCTTCTGAACCTGAGACTGGTGACATGGAATAACGTTTGTGCATTTAAGTCCAAGCAAAACTTCTCAAGTATCAAACAAAAAGTCTTAATGTATCAACATCTAGATGGAAGACATTATATTGTGTGGTAGGAAAAAGTACACTCTTAATTTAAATATTTTATTAGATATTGTTTTGTCTTGTAATGTCTGTCATATAATCAAGAAATCAGACAAATGTAACCACCCGATATTTTATATGGCCCACACATATATTCACTTCTTTCTAAGTAACGCATGTCTAGCAAGATTCATTATTAATCATGTAGAAAAGGAAGATGAAAGGACCCAGCGGCCCACTAACTTTAGACCCAGCCGTAGCCGGTCAGCGGACTGCTAACGTTAGACCCAGCGACAGTAGGTCAGCGGCCCGCTAACGTTAGACCCGGTGGCAGGGAGTCAGCGGACCGCTAACGTTAGACCCAGCGACAGTAGGTTAGCGGACCGCTAACGTTAGACCCGGTGGCAGGGAGTCAGCGGACCGCTAACGTTAGACCCAGCGACAGTAGGTTAGCGGCCCGCTAACGTTAGACCCGGTGGCAGGGAGTCAGCGGACCGCTAACGTTAGACCCAGCGACAGTAGGTTAGCGGACCGCTAACGTTAGACCCGGTGGCAGGGAGTCAGCGGACCGCTAACGTTAGACCCGGTGGCAGGGAGTCAGCGGACCGCTAACGTTAGACCCGATGGCAGGGAGTCAGCGGACCGCTAACATTAGACCCAGCGACAGTAGGTCAGCGGACCGCTAACGTTAGACCTGGTGGCAGGGAGTCAGCGGACCGCTAACGTTAGACCCGGTGGCAGGGAGTCAGCGGACCGCTAACGTTAGACCCGGTGGCAGGGAGTCAGCGGACCGCTAACGTTAGACCCAGCGACAGTAGGTTAGCGGCCCGCTAACGTTAGACCCGGTGGCAGGGAGTCAGCGGACCGCTAACGTTAGACCCAGCGACAGTAGGTCAGCGGACCGCTAACGTTAGACCCGGTGGCAGGGAGTCAGCGGACCGCTAACGTTAGACCCAGACGAAGAAACCCTGACCCCGCTGTACGCGCGCACGCTCACACGCAGACATGCTAGGAGACATGCACTGTAAAGTTCACGGCTCAATTCGAGACCTAGACCTTATTATACATCCATGTCAGAGACTCACTGACAACATCGCTTCTGGTAAGTAACGTTAAAACTAACGACACAGTATCCACTGCCGTTATCTACTAGTCAAGACACACTTTAATCATTATGAATGTACAGCAAACGGACAGAGTTACTGAAGAAGTTATCATTGATAAAGGACTGTCCGTTATTTATTTCAGGGGCCACCGGAGGAGTTTTGGGATCTTTAGTCAAAATAGACCTGACCCTCCCCTCCCCAACAATTTATTGATGCCTTCTGTACTGGTTTGCGCTTGGCAAAGACATACAGATGGCCATGTTTGTTTGTTTGTTTTTACAGCCATGACATATGTGACTAAACCTCTGCATCCTCATCTTACACATCACACTCCTCTGTTATGGTGTGCTGGCCATTTCAGGAGATTTACTCACTAACATTGTTGTGGAAACACAATAAGCATGGAAACTAAATGCACACTTTACATTACTGCATTACTGCATTACTTCAAATACTAAGTTACTCATCTAGTAAACTAGTATTCACATTAAATAAAACAAAAAATTGAGACCATTCAGCAAAGCACACTGGATAGTAACAAATTCAACACTGGTAGCTATGGACTCGTCACTAGGCTTCCTCAGTCATTGTATATTTTAGCATTTAGATAAAGCTGCCAAAGCTGAACATTATCCAAAACTCCATTTCTCAGACGAGCATCAATTTGGGAGCTTGCATGCTACCACTCCTTCCTTCTCAAATGCCTTGAAAAGGCTGTCTTTTTTATATATATATATATATATATAAAAATAACACATTACACATTATTTACTAGTTGTCAGGGAGCTCAGATGACTCAAAAGCACGACTCAGTGGCAGAGGTTAAGAGGTAATGAAGTTTGTTGTACAAGGTACAATCAGGCCCGTATTAAGACAATGTGGTGCTCCTCCACTATACCTCAAATATGAGTTCTAGGAAAAGAAGCACAGACTGTGGACCGGTCTTTTACACTTCTCTGCTTACTGAATAAAACTGTGTGCTTGATAAACACGGAGATGGATTGGGCGCAACCAAGTCTCACCCAGAAGAGGGGGGGTTTCTGTGAAAAAGGTTTTTCTTTGCTTGCCAATTACATTGAATCAAGAAAGCCAACCACTTATCATTTTTTATAACAGTTAATATTTTACATTCATCATTATGGGGGGTTAAACTGGCCACAAATGATACATTTGCGCGTACTTGTGGACCAACTCAACTCTGACAGATTGGGGAGGGGAGTGATAGTGGTCATGTAATATTGATTTATTAATAATTTATTATTATTATTATTGTGAAATTAGTGTTCATTAACGAGTAATGTAAGGTCTTTCAACAATTTCAAGTGAATGATATAACAATTTACGGAAAATATTGTTAAAGACTGTCTCATGTGGTGCCCCCCCCACTGGTTGTGAATGGTTGGCCCAAGTGCCTTTATGGATAATCCGGGCATGCGTACAATCTAAGGCAAAGGTATCAAAAACAGGAGGCAAAAATCGTGGTCGTAAAACGGGCTATAGGTCTAGAAATCACTGGGATTTGGTCCCCGGTAGTACCGGCCTAATCTGGTTGGTACCCTAAAAAGTATAGAGTTTTGGTACCCAACCCCACCCTAAACCCAACAAGGGTTGAAGGCGTTTCAGAGGTACTGCAGTGACTCTGGGAGCGTCACATCAGGCAAAGCTCTCAATCTACCGGTCAGTTTTCGTTCCTACCCTCACCTATGGTCATGAACGAGATCCAGGGTACAAGCGGCTGAAATGGGTTTCCTCAGGAGGGTAGCTGGCGTCTCCCTTAGAGATAGGGTGAGAAGCTCAGTTATCCGTGAGGAGCTCGGAGTAGAGCCGCCGCTCCTTCATGTCGAAAGGAGCCAGTTGAGGTGGTTCGGGCATCTGGTAACAATGCCCCCTGGGCACCTCCCTAGGGAGGTGTTCCAGGCACGTCCAGCTGGGAGGAGGCCTAGGGGAAGACCCAGGACTAGGTGGAGGGACGTCCAGCTGGGAGGAGGCCTAGGGGAAGACCCAGGACTAGGTGGAGGGACGTCCAGCTGGGAGGAGGCCTAGGGGGAAGACCCAGGACTAGGTGGAGGGACGTCCAGCTGGGAGGAGGCCTCGGGGGAGACCCAGGACTAGGTGGAGGGACGTCCTGCTGGGAGGAGGCCTCGGGGGAGACCCAGGACTAGGTGGAGGGATTATATCTCCAACCTGGCCTGGGAACGCCTCGGGATCCCCCAGTCGGAGCTGGTTAATGTGGCTCGGGAAAGGGAAGTTTGGGGTCCCCTGCTGGAGCTGCTACCCCCGCGACCCGACCCCGGATAAGAGGACGAAGATGGATGGATGGATGTCTTTCTTTGTTTTTGTAATGCCATGTGTAAGGCTTAGATAATATAATAAAATGTACATTTATTATATTAAAACTTGTTTTCAGAGCTCTGAAAATGTAATAAAGTATTTGTCTTTCTTCCAAAGTGTATTTTAATCATTAATCTTCTTTGTGTGTATTTCTGAGGAAGTATTCTGAAGAACATTTCCAGACCTTTATTTTGAAGCTCAGCAACTTGAACACTTCCGGACTTTTATTTTGAAGCTCAGCAACTTGATCTGCACCGGAAGCTGTAGTCTTCACTACGGCTAACTTCACACTTTGAACAAGATGGCTTCTAGCAGAATATGTGTTAGCAGAGTGTCTTTGTTGTGTAGAGAAAGAGGTAAAATGTGTAAAGTCCAGATGCTGAGAGCGTTGGTGGAGCAGCGACTAACTGCGGCTGCTGAAGAGATATTTGGGCTGTTTGAAAGAACGATAGCAGAGTACGAGGAGGAACTTTGTCGTTCAAAAGAGGAGAACGAGCGACAACGGGAGCTACTGGACGCTGTTTTCACCCCTCAGCTTCGGTTACACAGAGCAGGTTTGGTCATTAAACCTTCAGTTGATCTTTCTCTCCTTCCTGTCATCTCTTCTCTCAGCAACGATATGACGATAGAACGTATGTAATAAGTATTTATTCATAACATCTACTGTAATCTTCGCTCTTTAATAGGCCTTCGCCAAACCCACCAGACTCCATGTAAATAATCAGTACTTTTATCATCGTAAAACACACTGCATTCAAAGTGGACAGAAACAAAACAAAACTACCAACAGCCGTCTTGGTTCATCTTTCCACTGTTCCAACAATCACCACTCTGGTTTGGTTGAAATAAACCCTTAATTCACCCATTTACATGTGGAAATACGCTGGTTCTATACACGCTAAAAGTCCCGATTATTTACATGGAGTCTGGTGGGTTTGGTGATGGTGATTTCGGGGCTGTTTTCTACATAAACAAAGGTTCTTATTTAATAGGTAATCCCTTAGGACTCTATAGGTGATGGTTACATAGTAGTACAGATGCACCGATTACAATTTTCTTGACCTATTGAGTTTGGCCAGCCGATACCAATTTTAGCCAATTCCGATTTCTTTTTTTTCTAACCACTTTACGGCACACACAAATATTTATTTTCTATCTTTTCTTTAATAGAACATCTTACATTTTTATTTTGCATAGAACATAAAACATTTTTTGAACAGATAATTGATCACTATAAAATATAACTATATAAATGACTCCTGGTGTGGGAAATTAACACACATCTAACGTGCAACGTTAGAACCATTTCCTTCCTTTCACATCCAATAGCCAACAAAAAAAAAAAGTGCTATATTTAGCAAACTAAACTTCTGTATGAAAACAGGTAGTAGCCGAATTCAGAGTTATTAAACTAGGCATGATGAACGTGCATAATGAACGCGAGCAGACCGTTCTCTTAATACATCCATGGAGCAGACCCGCGGGACTGCGCCGACTGCGCCCGCCCACGTCGTCCTGCACTGCGCATGCTCATATGACGGTTCTCCTGAGGTCGTGTAGCTGTAATAATGGATATAGCTAATTATTGTAATTCACCATGTGTTCTATTAATACATCCATTGTATTATCTTATGATACATCCGAGGGATGTATGGATGTATGTATGCTGTAAAGCCTGTAACGTTATTAGCGTTTCGGCTATCGGCTAGTAGCTAACATCAGCGGTAGCTAGCATGGGTGTAGAGGTGCAACGATGAATCGATTAATCAATTAGTTGTCAACTATTAAATTAATCGCTAACTATTTTGATAATTGATTAATCGTTTGAGTCATTGTTTTGTAAAAAAAAAAAAAAAAGATTTCTCTGATCCCAGCTTGTTAAATGTGAATATCTTCTAGCTTCTTCTCTCCTTTGTGACAGTAAACTGAATATCTTTGAGTTTTGGACAAAACAAGACATTTGAGGACGTCCTCTTAGGCTTTGGGAAACACTGATCCATATTTTTCACCATGTTTTTTATAATGAACATTGTCGTTGACTGATGATGTCAATGACTGCAGGCTAACTTTAGTAGCTAGCGCTAGCAGGCTAGCTAGTACCTAGCTAGTAGCACGACATAATTATTACATCTCCTTCGTTGTTTAAATACATCCATCGTTTATTTAGATAAGCATGTAAACGATCAGGAACAACGAAGACACAATGTTTAACGTTAGTGAATATTTTAGACAATGAAACGGCGAGTTCATGAGTTCTCCACATAGCTAGCTAGCTATACCATGAACGAACTAGCTATACTTGTTGTGAGTTGTGAGTTGTGAGACACACACGAGAGAAGCTCATGAATGCACGTGTTGCTACCGGTTGCTACAACAACCACTGAGGCTTAGAGGGTGTGTGTGTGTGTCTCTGTAATGTGTGTGTGTGTGTCTCTGTGTGTGTGTGTGTGTGTGTCTCTATCGTGTGTCTCTGTTTGTGTTTCTCTGTGTGTGTATGTGTGTATGTCTGTGTGTGTGTCTCTGTGTGTGTGTGTGTGTCTCTGTTTGTGTTTTCACTCTGTGTGTATGTGTGTATGTCTCTGTGTGTGTGTGTGTGTGGCGTATTGTCTCTATACATTGTGTGTCTCTGTGTGTGTGTGTCTCTGTGTGTGTGTGTCTCTGTGTGTGTGTGTGTCTCTCTATACGTGTGTCTCTGTGTGTGTGTGCCTGTGTGTGTGGCAATCTCTGTGTGTGTGTGTCTCTGTGTGTGTGTGTGTGTCTCCTCACTCGTGTGTCTCTGTTTGTGTGTTTCTCTGTGTGTATGTATCTCTGTGTGTCTCTGTGTGTGTGTGTGTGTGTCTCTCTATACGTGTCTCTGTTTGTGTGTTTCTCTGTGTGTGTGTATGTGCTGTATGCTCTCTGTGTGTGTGTGTGTGTGTCTCTCTATACGTGTGTCTCTGTGTGTGTTTCTCTGTGTGTGTATGTCTCTGTGTGTGTGTGTGTGTGTCTCTGTGTGTCTCTGTGTGTGTGTATGTGTGTGTGTACCTGTGTGTCTCTCTATCTCGTGTCTCTGTTTGTGTTTCTCTGTGTGTATGTGTATGTCTCTGTGTGTGTGTGTGTGTGTGTCTCTATCGTGTCTCTGTGTGTGTGTCTGTGTGTGTGTGTGTGTGTGTCCCTGTGTTTCTCTGTGTGTGTCTCTGTGTGTGTGTGTGTGTGTGTGTCTGTGTGTGTGTGTGTGTGTGTGTGTGTGTGTGTCTCTCTATATGTGTCTCTGTGTGTGTGTGTGTGTGTCTGTGTGTGTGTGTGTGTGTGTGTGTCTCTATCGTGTGTCTCTGTTTGTGTGTTTCTCCATGCGTGTCTCTGTGTGTATGTGTGTGTGTGTGCGCCTATGTGTGTGCGTGCGTGTCTCTGTGTGTATGTGTGTGTGCGTGCATGTGTCTGTGTGTGTGTCTGTGTCTATAACAAGAACAAATACAAGATACAAAAACATAATGACAAGTCAAGTCATCTTAACCAGTACTTAGACATAGTCATATTTTAAAATCTCCATTTAGCTTGTAGCACTGACTTCATGTAGGGCCCTATGGAGTCTTATAGCTTTTTTTTAGAGTCTCAGTTTCTCACTGGCCACCAAGCTAAACAACTTTTCTGGGGGAAATCCTGCAATCTCTAAGCTTTAGCTGACTTTAACTTCTGTCTGTGTTTCAGCTTTGCCTCCAGACGAAAAACAACAGGTTGTTATTAAAGAGGAGCAGCAGGAGTGTAGCTCCAGTGTGGACCAGGAGGAGCCAGAGCCCCCCCCACACATTAAAGAGGAACAGGAGGGACTGTGGAGCAGTCAGGAGGGAGAGCAGCTTCAAGCGTCTACTGATAAATGTGAAGAATTTGCTACTTTTTTTCACAAATTATAGTTATCAGACAGAATATTAGTGCATCGAGGTCTATAATTCATCCTACCCACCAGTTCTCCAGGAATATGATTGCTACCATGATTCATTTTCTCCCCATTGACCTCAAAAAATTAAATGACATTGTTGGACAGCTCAGGTCTTCTACCTGCTGCTTGGACCCTCTCCCCACCCCATTTTTTAAAACAGTTTTTAACTGTTTAGCACATGAGGTATTAGATATTGTAAACTCATCTCTTAAATCAGGCATATTTCCTGCAGTACTTAAAACAGCTGTCATTAAACCACTCCTGAAGAAGAGCAATCTTGACACAACGGTCATCTGTAACTATAGGCCCATCTCCAACTTGCCATTTTTCAGCAAGATAATAGAAAAAACGGTTTCCTTTCAGCTCACCAACTATCTAACGTTAAACAACCTTCTGGATAATTATCAATCAGGCTTTCGGCCTTATCACAGCACAGAAACCGCACTTATTAAAGTTGTGAATGATCTGCATATAAACACTGATTCTAATAAATGATCTGTCCTTGTGCTTCTGGACCTCAGTGTCGCCTTTGACACCGTTGACCATCAGATTTTATTACACAGATTAGAAACATGGGTTGACCTGTCTGGTCCAGTCTTAAACTGGTTTAGAACTTACCTGTTGGATAGGCAATTCTTTGTGTCCATTGGGGATTTTGTCTCGGACAAAAGGGCCATTATGTGTGGAGTTCCCCAAGGTTCAATTCTTGGACCATTATTGTTTAATCTCTACATGCTCCCACTTGCACGTTATAAAGAAACACAACATAAATCACCCTAACTATGCAGATGATTCACAGCTATACATATCCTTAACTCCTGATGACATGCATCCCATACACTCCCTAATAAATTGTATCTGTGATATCAACATGTGGATGTCAGAGAACTTCTTACAACTAAACAAGGATAAAGCTGAAATACTTATCTTTGGTGCTAAGGCTCAGAGACAGAAAATTCTGGCCTATCTCAGTTCTCTGTCTCTAGAGAGCAAAAGCGAAGCTAGAAATCTGGGTGTTATATTAGACAGTGATTTACATTTTAAGCGTCATATCAATCAAGTCACAAAATCAGCCTTCTACCATCTTAAAAATATTTCTAAATTAAGGGGTTGATACACGCATTTATAACAAGTAGATTAGATTACTGTAACGGTCTTTTCACCGGCAGTCCGAAATTAACTGTGCAGCGATTACAATTAATTCAAAGTGTGGCTGCACGCGTTCTGACTGGAACAAAGAAGTTTGAACATATTACACCTGTCCTTAGACTTTTACACTGGCTCCCAGTAAAGGCTAGAATTGATTTTAAGATAGTATATAAAGCTCTCAGTGGCCTTGCACCTCAGTATATTAGAGACATGCTCATTATATATGAACCAGCAAGAACCCTCAGATCTACAGGCAGTGGTCTTTTAACCATCCCTCGCTGTAACTCCAGAGCAGGGGAGGCTGCTTTTTGTGTCTATGCCCCAAAGATATGGAACACCCTGCCAGTGGAACTGAGAGAGGCCTCCACACTGAACACTTTTTAAAAAAGGATAAAAACCTTTCTTTTTACTAAAGTTTATGAATAACTGAGTTTGTCGCTGTTAAATGTTGATCTATTAAGTGTGTGTGTGTGTTTGTGCGTGCGTGTGTGTGTGTGCGTATATATTTCACTCTTTATAACTCTGTATGAAGTGTTTTATTTATGTCGCTTTTGTACGAAGCACATTGTGTTATATTAACTTATATGAAATGTGCTATAGAAATAAAGTTTGATTTGATTTGAAGGTCTGGAGAAGGCTGATATCACCAAGTTCCCATTCACTCCTGTCCCTGTGAAGAGTGAAGATGATGAAGAGAAAGGTAGGAACAACATTAACAGGGTTTTTAGGGGATATAAAGGGGGAAAAAATCTGCAGAAGTCATGTTCAAGAGAACCTGGTTTATTTTATTTTAGGAGAAGTATTGGCTTGCCTGCGGCCGACAAAACTCATTTCATAGTCTCTAAGGTAGAGGATGTTGTAACTGCCGCTTTGGACGTGTTGATTCTGGTAAGGCCTCACTGTATTTGAAACTAGGCTGCATCCTGAGATCAGGGGAAAACTTCACTTCCGACTCGAAGGACCAATTCATGAGTTGGTAATAATAATAAACATATAGGGATGTACTGCTTGGGGAAAGAAATAACACCAGTTGCTCCATTAAGTTGCAATAAAAACAGACATCCATGTCATTTACATAGGAGAATGTCAAAATTGTCCAAATACAACAGTCTTACTAGAAATTTACTAAAGGTACAGCTAAACTAGCATTAGCATGAGGAAGCCGCATGGTGATTACATCAACAGAAGTCTCACCAAAACACAGTGAAAAACTCAAATAATGTCCAGATCAGTTACAAATGATTGGTTTTACTCACAGTTCATCAGAGACACACACAACTTAAACCATTTGAATGCAGTAAAGTCCTCTTCACACACTGTTATTCTGACATGTCTCTTGTTATGCTTCTTAATGACCGACTGCGCCACTTTGTGCTTAACAGCACAGTTGCATTATTTCACCCCAAGAAAGCACTAATATGTCAGTCAACAGCCTTTCCAACAGACTGGTAGCGTAGATGTAACCTAAGTAACTGACTAAGTAACCAGTATTTCTTTATAACAATCACAATCCAGGTGAAAAGATACAGTTCCACAACATTTCTCTG
Organism: Sander vitreus; assembly: GCF_031162955.1. NCBI lineage: Eukaryota > Metazoa > Chordata > Actinopteri > Perciformes > Percidae > Sander > Sander vitreus. The sequence goes on from NC_135868.1 coordinate 1,391,960, forward strand.
TGTGTTTTTCCTGCAGATGTTGAGCAGCTGTTGGTGGTTAAAGAAGAGGTTCCCCCTGAGCTGCACGAGTGTAGCTCCGGTGTGGACCAGCAGGAGCCAGAGCCCCCCCCACACATTAAAGAGGAACAGAAGAAACTATGGAGCAGTCAGGAGGGAGAGCAGCTTCAAGGGCTGGAGGAGGTATCTGATATCACCAAGTTCCCATTCACTCCTGTCCCTGTGAAGAGTGAAGATGATGAAAAGAAAGCTCAGTCCTCACAGCTTCATCAGAGACAAACTCAACACATGGAAACAGAAGCTGATGGAGAGGACTGTGGAGGACCAGAACCAGCCAGGAACTCACATCCACTTTTACAACCACAGACTGAAGACCAGACTGGAGACTCTTCTGAACCTGAGACTGGTGACAGTGCTGATTGGAAGGAGACCAGAGAATCTCAGTCAGCTTTAAACTCTCTGAAACATGATTCAAAATGTAAGAAAACATTCAGCTGCTCTGAGTGTGGGAGAAGATTTGGCTTCAAGACACATCTGAAGAGACACATGAGAACTCACACAGGAGAAAAACCTTTCAGCTGCTCAGTTTGTAATACATCTTTTACACAGAATGGACATTTACAGTCACACATGGCCGTAGTCCACACAGGAGAGAAAAGATTCAGCTGCAGTGTTTGTAACAAAAGATTTGCCCAGAGTTCTGATGTCAAAACACATAAATGTGTTGATCCGATGGAAACAGAAGCTGATGGAGAGGACTGTGGAGGACCAGAACCAGCCAGGAACTCACATCCACTTTTACAACCACAGACTAAAAACCAGACTGGAGACTCTTCTGAACCTGAGACTGATGACAGTGCTGATTGGAAGGAGACCAGAGAACCTCAGTCAGCTTCAAACTCTCTGAAACATGATTCAAAATGTAAGAAAACATTCAGCTGCTCTGAGTGTGGGAGAAGATTTGGCTTCAAGACACATTTGAAGACACACATGAGAACTCACACAGGAGAAAAACCTTTCAGCTGCTCTGAGTGTGATAAAGCTTTCACTGAAAATTACGACCTAAAGAGACACATGAGAATCCACTCAGGAGAGAAGCCTTTTAGCTGCTCAGTTTGTAAAAAATCATTTACACAGAGAGGAAGTTTACAAAAACATATGAGAATCCACACAGGAGAGAAGCCTTTCAGCTGCTCTGAGTGTGGTAAAGCTTTCACTGATAGTGGGACCCTGAGGAACCACACGAGAACTCACACAGGAGAAAAACCTTTCAGCTGCTCAGTTTGTAAGACATCTTTTACACGGAGAGGAAGTTTACAGAACCATATGAGAACTCACACAGGAGAAAAACCTTTCAGCTGTTCAGTCTGTAAGAAATCTTTTACACGGAGAGAACATTTACAGAAACATGTGGTAGTCCACACATGAGAGAAAAGATTCAGCTGCAGTGTTTGTAACAGAAGATTTGCCCTGAGTTTTCATGTCAAAAGACATAAATGTGTTGGTCAGATGGAAACAGAAGCTGATGGAGAGGACTGTGGAGGACCAGAACCAGCCAGGAACTCACATCCACTTTTACAACCAGAGACTGAAGACCAGACTGGAGACTCTTCTGAACCTGAGACTGATGACATGGAATAACGTTTGTGCCTTTAAGTCCAAGCAAAACTTCTCAAGTATCAAACAAAAATCTTTATGTATCGACATCTAGATAGAAGACATTATATTGTGTGGTAGGAAAAAGTACACTCTTAATTTGAATATTTTATTAGATATTGTTTTGTAATGTCTGTCATATAATCAAGAAATCAGACAAATGTAACCACCTGATATTTTATAGGGCCCACACATATATTCACTTCTTTCTAAGTAACGTATGTTTAGCAAGAGTCACTATTAATCATGTATCAATATGGGAGTTTATTCACAACACATTGGGTTCATGTTTTAATTTTGTGTATCATGTTTAAGCACAATTTAGGCCCAGCAGTCTCTGAGAGGAGACTTTTCTGTCTGTGTCAGGGAGACGGGAAGTGCAGGTTGAAAGCTATCTTTAGTTTAAACAAGGGAGATGTGAGGGAGGTAGCATAGGGAAGTTAGCCTAGCATGGTGTTTCCTGTCAGGGAGAGGAGGAGAATCAAAGCTGAGATGGACATATTATGATCTGTATAAAACTATAAAAACTCACTTGTGCATTGCTATGTTCCAAGGTAATATGATCAGTGACACCAACATGATTAAGGTTGGTATGTTAGTAGTTATTGTCTGGGTCACAACGACCTAGGTGTACTTCAGAAAAGGAAGCTGAGAGGACTGTTAGAAGTAAAACATATCACCAGTTCAGCTCCATCTTAAGATGTAACGGACATGAGGTAACTGTGGGCGTGAATGTGTCCAACTGACACCGACCACAACGCTGTATAAGAAGAGAGTCATATGAAACTTAGATTCAGTTGTCTATTTGACTGACTATCACCGGTGGTCAGTTGATGTGTCTGAGGCAGCTCGGTTTGTTTGTTAAAATGTAACAAATAAATCTGCATGGAGTGAATATCAACAGTCTCAGGAGTCTTCATGGAGTCCTTGTATGGAAATAAAATGAATAGAAAGGTTATTGGACTGTTTGCCGTGGTCATTTGATGGGTACACCACACAAAATGGCGATTGTTGTTAGTTGTCACAGTGACAATATGCGTCAGTGGGGCCATAAACTGTGTCGAAGCTCGCTGGGAAGAGAGCTGCCCGACGCAGCTCAGGAGATGTTCTCAGAGGGAATGAGGACCGCTAACGTTAGACCCAATGACAACGGGTCAGCAGACCTCTAACGTTAGACCCAGCGGCAGTGAGTCAGCGGACCGCTAACGTTAGACCCAGCAGCAGTGAGTCAGCGGACCGCTAACATTAGACCCAGCAGCAGTGAGTCAGCGGGCCGCTAACGTTAGACCCAGCAGCAGTGAGTCAGCGGACCGCTAACGTTAGACCCAGCGGCGCTGAGTCAGCGGACCGCTAACGTTAGACCCAGCAGCAGTGAGTCAGCGGACCGCTAACGTTGGACCCAGCAGCGGTGAGCAGGCATGCAACCTCCTAACCTTTTGGCGAAATTTTCTGTTTTTGAAACCAAAATGGGTCACCGACGTGATTTGTGTAGATTCGGTGAAAAAAATATTTGATTAATGATTAATTCATGAGTATGATTAAGGTCCTTGTTTCACAACATTAATATAACATTTACAGATTGGATGCTTTATATCCAATAAGTATTTATAAAATTAAATGTCCAAATTTAGCGTGCAAAGCTTGTTCTTTTGATGACTCAAATGTATGCTATATAATTCAGTGTTTCCTGCTTCATGAAGGTGAAGTTAATGTTAGAGCTTAGATCTGGCCCAAAAAATCAACCCGACCCAACCCGAGCCCGTGCACGTTGTGTCCGAGCCCGATTTCAACCCCGACACTTCTTTAATCCGTTATAACTGACGTTCTCAACTACAACTCAGAGTTGTTTAAGTCAACACATTTCTCTGTGAGGGCTTGCTTCGCCCTCATGTTTGGAGAAGTAACAGAAGAGGACGTTGGAGGCTGACGATCATCTTTTCTGCCACGGCGAGCCTGCTTCACGTGTCTGTTCATCATCCAAGTCCCCGTTTTATCTGCCGTCGTAGGCGAGCAGCGTGCCGCACTCAGCCTAATGCATTCAACAAAGACGACACACCTGTCGTCACTGCCCACGCCTCGTTTAAAATGGTTCCACACCTCCGACTTTCCTCCAGACTTGCTCAAAGGTAATTCTCCTGTTTTTCTTTTTTTCTTTACATCCTCAAGCTCCATGTTGCACTTAAGCTCCACCATACAGCCCAGCAGGCCCGGTGTGATGCTCCACCATACAGCCCAGCAGGCCCGGTGTGATGCTCCACCATACAGCCCAGCAGCCCCGGTGTGATGCTCCACCATACAGCCCAGCAGCCCCGGTGTGATGCTCCACCATATAGCCCAGCAGGCCCGGTGTGATGCTCCACCATACAGCCCAGCAGCCCCGGTGTGAAGCTACACCATATAGCCCAGCAGGCCCAGTGATGCTACACCATACAGCCCAGCAGCCCCGGTGTGAAGCTACACCATATAGCCCAGCAGGCCAGGTGTGATGCTCCACCATACAGCCCAGCAGGCCCGGTGTGATGCTCCACCATACAGCCCAGCAGCCCCGGTGTGATGCTACACCATACATTAATTCATACATTATGGCATAGCTTTCTCCCCACCCAATTAGGCTAATAAAGTAATGATTAAAAAAACCACGAATGCTTCATCAAGGGCCGGGCCGGGCCGAGGATAGTGGCGGGGGCTCGGGCTCGGGCTTGGGCTCGGGCAGAGAATCTAAACTCTAGTTAATGTTCACCTTCAGACAAACAACAAAATCAGATGAAATTACACTGCAAGACCAAAACTTGTATCTTCTGTTTGACACATTAAAAGGAAAGGGAAACAAACTACCATCATCTTTAATTTGGTTCATTGTTTTCTCAGAGCTCTGAAAATTTAATGATTTGTCTTTCTTCAAAAGTGTGTTTTAATCATTTATTCCTGCATGTTTTCCAGACGAAATCTGGAACACTTTTGGACTTTTATTTTGAAGTTCAGCAACTAAACTGCACCGGAAGCTATAGTCTTACTGCGGCTAACTTCACACTTTGAACAAGATGGCGTTTATCAGAAAGGTGTGTTAGCAGAGTGTCTTAGTTGTGTAGAGAAAGAGGTAAAATGTGTAAAGTCCAGATGCTGAGAGCGTTGGTGAAGCAGTGACTAACTGCGGCTGCTGAAGAGATATTTGGGCTGTTTGAAAGAACGATAGCAGAGTACGAGGAGGAACTTTGTCGTTCAAAAGAGGAGAACGAGCGACAACGGGAGCTACTGGACGCTGTTTTCAACCCTCAGCTTCGGTTACACAGAGCAGGTTTGGTCATTAAACCTTCAGTTGATCCTTCTCTCAGCAACGATATCACGATAAGACGTATGTAAATAAGCATGGGGTTATACGCTCTATTTGAATCTAAGGTCTTTAGAAGGCCGTTGCCAAAACCACCAGACTCCATGTAAATAATCAGTACTTTTATCATCGTAAAACACACTGCATTAAAAGTGGACAGAAACACAATAAAACTATCAAAAGCCGTCTTGGTTAATCTTTCCACTGTTCCAACAATCACCACTCTGGTTTGGTTGAAATTAACCCTTAATTCACCGATTTACATGTGAAAATATGCTGGTTCTATACACACTAAAAGTACTGATTATTTACATGGAGTCTGGTGGGTTTGGTGACGGTGATTTCGGGGCTGTTTTCTAGATAAACAAAGGTTCTTATTTAATAAATATTCCCTTAGGTCTGTATAGGTGATTGTTGCATAGTAGTGATGTTCGCCTTGGAACACAACAGCACAGTATTTTAACCACTGCGTGTGTGTGTGTGTGTGTGTGTGTGTGTGTGTGTGTGTGTGTGTGTGTGTGTATTTGTCTATAACAAGAACAAATACAAGTTCAAAAGCCATCTTGTTTCGTCTTTCCACGGTTCCAACAATCACCACTCTGGTTTGGTTGAAATAAACCTTTAATTCTAGACGTTGACCGATATGGGTTTTTCTCTGGCCGATGCCGATCTTTAGAAACCAGGGTCAGCCGATGGCCGATGAATGCTGCTGATTTATTCTGGCCGATATTTGGCCGATATGTGCTTGTTTTTAAACCGTTATTTGAAAGATAAAATGTAACACTAATATACACATATTTTTTCAACAAAAACATATTGAACACTTGTACTCTGCACTTGAATACTTAAATTAAAAATGTATAATGTAAAAACATATATTGTATAAATTATGTATAAAAATATATTAAACGAAACAGGTAAGAAGAAAATACTTTGTCAAATCAACTTTTCAATGAAGAAATAAAGTTTAGTGCACTTAGCAGCATTTATCAAACTTCTGAGAACACAAATCTGCAAACTTTCATCAATAAAATAAATGTATATTATTAATTATTTATTAAAAATATATTATTAAAAATAGTATGATCCATACAGAAAGTGACATATTAACCTCAACACTGTTTCCTCCTAACTGCTGTTGAATCACATAAGACTAGGGCTCTCTAAAATAAATTATTTTGTTTGTTAGATCATTGTTCATTTGTTGAAGTGTTTTATCTGTGTTTTGGGGATCCTACTGTTACATGTCCTGTTGCACTCATTAAGATCTCATCTGAGCAGATTTCTGTCATTTAAACAACACTGAGTTGTAATTTAATACTTGTCCAGCCAATTTAATAAAATTAAAGGTCCCATGGCATGAAAATGTCACTTTATGAGGTTTTTTAACATTAATGTGAGTTCCCCCAGCCTGCCTATGGTCCCCAGTGCTAGAAATGGTGATAGGTGTAAACCGAGCCCTGGGTATCCTGCTCTGCCTTTGAGAAAATGAAAGCTCAGATGGGCCGATCTGGAATCTTCCCTTTATGATGTCATAAGGGGAAAGGTTACCTCCCCTTTCTCTGCTTTGCCCGCCCAGAGAATTTGGCCCCCCCATGAGAGAGAGAGAGACATCATGGCTTTCAAACAAGCAAAGTGGTAGTTGGTCAAGGCCACACCCCCACCCTGCCCCCCCTCTCTCCTCCTCAATAGCATTTAAAGCTACAGACACAGAAATGGCACATCCTAAGGAAAGCTCATTGTGGGACTGGCTCTAGTGGCTGTAATTCTGCACCAAGGCTGAATTTCGGGAAAGAGACTTCAGATACAGTATTAGGGGACCATCCATCCATCCATCCATCTTCATCCGCTTATCCGGGGTCGGGTCGCGGGGGTAGCAGCTCCAGCAGGGGACCCCCAAACTTCCCTTTCCCGGGCCACATTAACCAGCTCCGTCTGGGGGATCCCGAGGCGTTCCCAGGCCAGGTTAGAGATATAATCCCTCCACCTAGTCCTGGGTCTTCCCTGAGGCCTCCTCCCAGCTGGACGTGCCTGGAACACCTCCCTAGGGAGGCGCCCAGGGGGCATCCTTACCAGATGCCCGAACCACCTCAACTGGCTCCTTTCGACGCAAAGCTCTACTCCGAGCTCCTCGCGGATAACTGAGCTTCTCACCCTATCTCTAAGGGAGACGCCAGCTACCCTCCTGAGGAAACCCATTTCGGCCGCTTGTACCCTGGATCTTGTTCTTTCGGTCATGACCCAGCCTTCATGACCATAGGTGAGGGTAGGAACAAAAACTGACCGGTAGATTGAGAGCTTTGCCTTCTGGCTCAGCTCTCTTTTCGTCACAACGGTGCGATAATTTGAATGTAATACCGCACCCGCTGTGCCGATTCTTCGACCAATCTCCCGCTCCATTGTCCCCTCACTCGCGAACAAGACCCCAAGGTACTGGAACTCCTTCACTTGGGGTAAGGACTCATTCTCTACCTGGAGAAGGCACTCCATCGGTTTGCTGCTGAGAACCATGGCCTCCGATTTAGAGGTGCTGATCCTCATCCCAGCCGCTTCACGCTCGACTGCGAACCGATCCAGTGAGTGCTGAAGGTCACAGGCCGATGATGCCATCAGGACCACATCATCTGCAAAACGCAGCGATGAGATCCCCACCCCACCGAACTGCAACCCCTCTCCACCCCGACTACGCCTCGATATCCTGTCCATAAATACTACAAACAGGATTGGTGACAAAGCGCAGCCTTGGCGGAGGCCAACTCTCACCTGAAACGAGTCCGACTTACTGCCGAGAACCCGGACACAGCTCTCGCTTTGGTCGTACAGAGATTGGATGGCCCTGAGAAGGCACCGCCTCGTACTCCCGCAGCACCTCCCACAGTATCTCCCGGGGCACCCGGTCATACGCCTTCTCCAGATCCACAAAACACATGTAGACTGGTTGGGCATACTCCCAGGCTCCCTCCAGGATCCTTGCGAGAGTAAAGATCTGGTCCGTTGTTCCACGACCAGGGACGGAATCCGCATTGTTCCTCTTCAACCTGAGATTCGACTATCGACCGAACCCTCCTTTCCAGCACCTTGGAGTAGACTTTACCGGGAGGCTGAGAAGTGTGATACCCCTGTAATTGGCACACACCCTCTGATCCCCCCTTTTTAAAAAAGGGGAACCACCACCCCGGTCTGCCACTCCTTAGGCACCGTCCCAGACTTCCACACAATGTTGAAGAGGCGTGTCAACCAAGACAACCCCTCCACACCCAGAGCTTTAAGCATTTCTGGACGGATCTCATCAATTCCTGGGGCTTTGCCACTGTGGAGTTGTTTAACTACCTCAGCAACCTCCACCAGGGAAATTGATGCCAATCCCCCCTCATCCTCCAGCTCTGCCTCTACCATAGAGGGCGTATTAGTCGGATTTAGGAGTTCCTCAAAGTGCTCCTTCCACGCTTCCCCCTCCTGAGGTGGCGAATGGTTTTCCAGAAGTACCTTGGTGCCGACCGAAAGTCCTTCTCCATGTCTTCTCCGAACTTCTCCCACACACGCTGCTTTGCCTCTTTCACGGCAGAGGCTGCAGCCCTTCGGGCCCTTCGGTCCTTGAACATTGTCCACTCGGGTTCAATGCCCCCAGCCTCCACAGGGATGCACGAAAAGCTCCGCCGGAGGTGTGAGTTGAAAGTCTGTCGGACAGGGGCCTCCTCCAGACGTTCCCAATTTACCCGCACTACCCGTTTCGGCTTACCAGGTCTGTCCAGAGTCTTCCCCCACCCCCTGACCCAACTCACCACCAGATGGTGATCGGTTGACAGCTCCGCCCCTCTCTTCACCCAAGTGTCCAAAACATACGGCCTCAGATCAGATGAAACGATTATAAAATCGATCATTGACCTTTGGCCTAGGGTGCTCTGGTACCAAGTACACTTATGAGCATCCCTATGTTCGAACATGGTGTTCGTTATAGACAATCCATGACTAGCACAGAAGTCCAACAACAAACAACCACTCTGGTTTAGATCAGGGAGACCGTTCCTCCCAATCACGCCTCTCCATGTGTCTCCATCATTACCCACGTGCGCGTTGAAGTCCTCCAGCAGAACTATGGAGTCCCCCGACTGGAGCCCCCATGCAGGACTCCACTCAAGGTCTCCAAGAAGGCCGAATACTCCGAATTCTTGTTTGGTGCATATGCACAAACAACAGTCAGAGTTTTCCTCCCACAACCCGCAGGCGTAGGGAGGCGACCCTCTCGTCCCACCGGGTTAAACTCCAACGTAGCGGCGCTCAGCCGGGGCTTGTGAGTATCCCCACACCCGCCCGGCGCCTCACACCCTGGGCAACTCCGGAGAAGAAAAGAGTCCAACCCCTATCCAGGAGTATGGTTCCAGAACCAAGACTGTGCGTAGAGGTAAGCCCCACCAGATCTAACCGGTAGCGCTCCACCTCCCGCACAAGTTCCGGCTCCTTCCCCCACAGAGAGGTGACATTCCACGTCCCCAGAGCCAGCCTCTGCTGCCCGGGTCTGGTCCGTCGAGGCCCCTGACCTTCACTGCCACCCATGTGGCAGCGCACCCGACCCCAGCGGTTCCTTCCACAGGTGGTGGGCCCATGGGATGGAGAGATGCCCGCCACGTAGCTTTTTCGGGCTGTGCCCGGCCGGGCTCCGTGGCAAACCGGACCACCAGACGCTCGCTGACGAGCCCTCCATCTGGGCCTGGCTCCAGACGGGGGCCCCGGGCTTCCTCCGGGCAGGGTCACTTCATCCCTTCCTCGATTTTTCATAGGATTTTTGAATTAGGGGACCTCTAAGACCTTTATAAAAGAGACTTCAGATACAGTATTAGGGGACCACTAAGGCCTATATAAAAGAGACTTCAGATACAGTATTAGGGGACCACTAAGGCCTATATAAAAGAGACTTCAGATACAGTATTAGAGGACCACTAAGGCCTATATAAAAGAGACTTCAGATACAGTATTAGAGGACCACTAAGGTCTAAGCATCCAAAGAGCACCACGTCATGGGACCTTTAAGGGTTTCATTCATGCTCGAGTCCATAAATGCAGTCAATGGATACAGGCACGGAGAACTGAAGGCTCTGTTAGCAACGATGCACTTCAGGCTCAGAGGCTTTCATAAGTAGTAGCATGTTGCTAGTGTTCTTGCCGTGTACTTATTGTTGTTGACGCTGTCATGCAACAATAAGTACGGGGAGCAACAATAAGTGTCAGGGGAGGGGCTGGAGGCAGTTGGTCTGGGTGCGCTGTAAAAAATGTCGCCTATTCATGTTTTTAACACTAGGCTGCCCACAGATCCGCCTGCCTATTAAGCGGCTTGATATACTCAGATATCGGCCATTGCCGATTATGTCAACCTCTACTTAATTCACCCATCTCTCTGTCTGTGTCTGTGTGTGTGTGTGTGCGTGTGCATTTGTGTGTGTGTCTGTAACAAGAACAAATACAAAATACAAAAACATGATGACAATTCAAGTCATCTGAACCGGTACTTAGACGTCATATTTTAAAATCTCCAGTTAGCTTGTAGCACTGACTTCATGTAAGGCCCTATGGGGTCTTACAGCTTTTTTTAGTCTCATTTTCACACTGCAACCCTGCAATCTCTAAGCTTTAGCTGACATTAACTTCTGTCTGTGTTTCAGCTTTGCCTCCAGACGACAAAAGCCAGATTGTTATTAAAGAGGAGCAGCAGGAGCCAGAGCCCCCCCCACACATTAAAGAGGAACAGGAGGAAATGTGGAGCAGTCAGGAGGGAGAGCAGCTTCAAGGGCTGGAGGAGGCTGATATCACCAAGTTCCCATTCACTCCTGTCCCTGTGAAGAGTGAAGATGATGAAGAGAGAGGTAGGAATGTTAACAGGGTTTTTAGGGGAAATAAAGTTGGGAGAAGCGCCGGACGGAGCCACGGTGCCTCTGCTAAATATTCTCGGGAAGGAACTTGTTTTGGTGTGTGTGTGTGTGTGTGTGTGTGTGTGTGTGTGTAGTGTTTGTGTCTTTGTCTTTGTGTGTGTGTGTGTCTGTTATTTTATTTTCAGACATGTCGCATTTCATTTAGTCGCCCGTCAGTGGCGTCATATAACCTCTCACCCTCTACTTACTCGTAACTTCTGTCAAAACACGGCACCCAGATGATATGTTCAGGAGTAATTGTAAATCATATAATGTCACAGAAAAAAATACTTGTAACCGTAATGCTGCTTTTTTGCCACGTAGCATCATTTTGTGATTGATTACATGCCACTTTGCAACACAGTAATACAACAGAGACCGTCTTTATTGATACATATCAATATCGATCCAGCTTAACGTTACTACAATGTGCTGGTTGACAAGTAGCTAACGTTAATGCTAGCTAATGCTTGGTGGATAACATTATAGGGTTACAACATCGTTCAACATGCTCAAAAAGTAATTTTTAGTATGATTGTTTTGACCATGGTTAACAGCACTGGTCTAACCCACGAATGAGTTCACCAGTAAAGTTAACGATAGCTGTATAGATAGATAGATGATTAATCTAATGCTAATTTAGCCAGCTAGCTAGCACACCCCGGTCTGTCTGCCTCACTCCCCCGGAGCAGAGAGACTCAGTCGGGATGAGAGCTGACAACTGCCCCAGGACATATAACTAGCTAGTTACCTTTAGCCCTCAGTCAGCTAGAAGCCAGCCACTTTCATTACAGCAATCCCCCCAGGCCAGCACTTAACCCCAGTGCCTGGAGCTTACGACGCTAACGGCAGTTTAATGAAGCGTTGGGAAACAGACCATATCAGACCCAGCACCCGAGTCACAACAGCGGCCATCCAAACGTTAGCTAGCTAGCTACGTCTCCATTAGCGCTAGCGGTGTCTGTGGCGAAAATCTCCTCCCAGCCGAATTTCTCCTCCCTACGCGTTTAGCTGTCTTTACGGTAAGTTAAATTAACCAGACAAAAGGTGGGTTAAGCACCAAAACAAAAAGTTAAGATTACAGAAAAGTGAAGGGGAGATCATTCCAGGCAGCTGGGAGATGTTCTGCTACTGCACAACAGGCATCGAACGTCCTCGCCATCGCGGAGATTCCCCTGGCAATCCACACCCACACCCGTCGCTCATCCTCGTTGAGTAGCTAGCTAGCGTTACAACAAACCCTGTCCGCTGGTGTTGAAACCATCCAAAAGGTGACATTGATATGTGAAATATTTTGTGTTTCAGCTACTGGCTAATGTTAACTTGCTGGATCACTAGCTAACTGGTCAGCTAAAAATAAAAATCGAATCAAGAAAAAATGTAATTATGTTGGGGAAACTGCAGCTATTTTATTAGAATAACATGAATAAACGTTACTAAACGTGGCGTGAATAAACTTGAATGGGTAAACTCGTCCGTGAAAAGATGCATTCTAACCAGCGAAGGTAACACTAAAAACTGCAACTCCCATAATACCACGCAACTTCCCAACGTCATCAAAAGTCTGTGTTTACCATCCTTTGTTTTGGTTGAGAGACCCCTAGCGGCAGAAAGTTACATATTGTGCCTTTACCCATTAAGGGACGTAAATGTCTAACTGGGAACACGCACTGAGAGCGCAGTCTCAGCCTGTATGTGTGTGTTTGAAATATCCTAAAGCTGATAAACTGACTTTTAAATAGTTACTTTGTCAAGTCGTACTTATTATTTTCAAAAATGGATAAAATTGAGCAACTCAACTGCTTCAAGAAATGCCACATTTGCGAGTGCTGACACTGTTGCGACAGCGGGTAAAGCTTGTGTAATTTGGCTATTTTTAGCCTACTTTATGAAAATGAATCACCCCCTCGCAATTTTTTCTTCGCCTCTTAGTCATTTTAAGTCTGTTAGATCTGGAATTTCTGTGATCCTGTTGCCTACAAAGACATCCAAGTGGCAGGATGTGGAATGAAGCAATCTGAGGACAGTGGTTGAATCAGACCAAAGGGTGATTTTCTCCACCTTCAAGGTCAGTTGGTCTGAGCAGCTTCATGAGCTGAGCCCCAGTTAACGCTGCGACAGTTCTAATCGGGAAAATAGATATCTGCCGTGTTACTCTGTCCTGTTTTCTCCCTTTTCATTCCAAACCACACAGTTGACAACCTGCAGGTGGAGGCGGTGGAGATAGGGTCGGACATACACGCCGCTGTGGACTTGTGTCAGTCTCGCAAGCGGTTTCAGGAAAGTGGCTGCATGTGTCCGACAATGCACAGAACATTAACCGGGACAAGCCTACAGCTGTCCGCGGACACGGAGTGCGGAAAGTGTGTCAGAGCCTCCCAGACGGTGAGCTGAGACTCTGTTTCCTGCTTGTCGGTCAAATGGTTAATGATCGGTTAACATTGACTTTCATTGTGCTTTCCTTTGGAAGGCTGGCTGCCAAAAATCGCCACTTACTAGCTAATTAATTAGCCTGAGGTAAACACTGTCTAACAGTTCACAGAAGTGACGTGGTGGCTGGCGTCTGGTGTGTGCGACAGTGTTTGTGTGTGTGTGTCGGCCAGCCCCCCGTGAAGCTCTGACATGTAGAAAGCAGAGGAACAGAAGAAAGTAGCTGCACCTTTGCAAAAATGAAGACTGAAAAACAGAACTATTTTGGTACAAACCTTTTAATGCCATGTGGCAGATGGCTATATAGATAGATATATAGATATCATTTATTAATTATATATTATTATTTTAATGGAATATTTAGTGTTTAATAAATAATTGTTAAATGTAGTACAGAGTCTGTAGTCTATCGCACAAACAAGCTATCTGTTTTTAATTTTTTAATTGCTTTTAACTTCTCTTTGATGTTTTATGTAAAGCACTTTGAATTGCCCTGTTGCTGAAATGTGCTATGCAAATAATGCTGCCTTGCCTGTCTGACTTAATGGGTTGGAGGAACGCATACTGTGCTGTGTGCAGATAACTAGGAGTTGTAATGGCTTGCCTGTGGCCGACAAAACTCATTTCGTAGTCTCTAAAGTAGAGGATGTAACTGTCGCTTTGGACGTGTTGATTCTAGTACTGCTCCACTGTATGTGAAACTAGACTGCATCCTGAGATCCGGGGAAAACTTCACTTCCGGCTCGAAGGACCAATTATTGAATAGGTATTGGACTTAGGACTGTATAGGTGATGTTTACATATAGGGATGTACTGCTTGGGGAAAGAAATAACACAGATTGCTCCATAAAAACAGACCTCAATGTCATTTACATAAGAGAATGTCAACATTGTCCAAATACAACAGTCTTACTAGAAATATAAAGGTACAGCTAAACTAGCATTAGGAAGCCACATGATGATTAGATTAGCTCTGCATCAACAAAAGTCTCACCAAAACACAGTGAAAGACTCAAATAATGTCCAGATCAGACAAAAATGATGCTCGATGGTGTTTTTTGCCCCCAGTGGCTCCTTCCAGGCAGCGTTGCGTCCGCTGCCTCCAAGGCACCTAACCTTAACCCCAAACCTAACCGTAACCAGTGCCTAATCCTAGTGCCTTCCAGGCAGCGCTGCCTGGAAGGAGCCGTTGGGGGCAAAAAAACACCGATAAACAAAAATGATTGGTTTTACTCACGGTTCATCAGACACACACAACTTGAACCATTTAAATGTAGTTAATGCCACTTCGCACTCTGTTATTCTGACAAGTTTCTTGTTATGCCTCTTAATGTGGCTATATGTAACTTTCAGTTTGTGTTGATTGTAGCGGCCACTTTGGACACAAGTGGTAGTGTTTTTACCACATCTGCTGTCGTAAAGGTCTTTTCTTTACAGTGCTTTATTGCCCACTGTATTACTGAGTTAGCATTACCCGTAGGTCATATAGTCGCGAGAAAATCATGAATTTACAATAAGGAAATACTTTACAGATGCATTGCTTACGGTAACTTAGCCTACTTATCTGAGGGCCTATTCGGGGTGGGTTTGGAATCATATACAATACCGTAATTGTCTACATCTGTTGAAAGCCCCACCGAAGTTGACTCACCTGTCGTCACTTTCAATAAGATAAGATACAGTTCCTCAACATTTCTCTGTATGTGTTCCCTGCAGATGTTGAGCAGCTGTTGGTGGTTAAAGAAGAGGTTCCCCCTAAGCAGCAGGAGTGTAGCTCCAGTGTGGACCAGCAGGAGCCAGAGCCCCCCCCACACATTAAAGAGGAACAAGAGGAACTATGTGTCAGTCAGGAGGGAGAGAAGCTTCAAGGACTGGAGGAGGCTGATATCACCAAGTTCCCATTCACTCCTGTCCCTGTAAAGAGTGAAGATGATGAAGAGAAAGCTCAGTCCTCACAGCTTCATCAAAGACAAACTCAACACATGGAAACAGAAGCTAATGGAGAGGACTGTGGAAGACCAGAACCAGCCAGGAACTCACATCCACTTTTACAACCAGAGACTGAAGACCAGACTGGAGACTCTTCTGATCCTGAGACTGATGACAGTGCTGATTGGAAGGAGACCAGAGAACCTCAGTCAACTTTAAACTCTCTGAAACATGATTCAAGATGTAAGAAAACATTCAGCTGCTCTGAGTGTGGGAAAAGATTTGGCCAAAAGGGAAATCTGAATAGACACATGATTACTCACACAGGAGAGAAACCTTTTAGCTGCTCAGTTTGTAATGAATCTTTTACACGGAGTGAAAATGTACGGTCACACATGAGAACTCACACAGGAGAAAAACCTTTTAGCTGCTCAGTTTGTAAAAAATCATTTACACAGAGTGGAGATTTACTAAAACACATGAGAACTCACACAGGAGAAAAACCTTTCAGCTGCTCAGTCTGTAAGAAATCTTTTACAGAGAGAGGAAGTTTACGGTCACACATGGTAGTCCACACAGGAGAAAAACTTTTCAGCTGCTCAGTCTGTAAGAAATCTTTTACAGAGAGGGGAAGTTTACGGTCACACATGGTAGTCCACACAGGAGAAAAACCTTTCAGCTGCTCAGTCTGTAAGAAATCTTTTACACAGAGAGGAAGTTTACGGTCACACATGGTAGTCCACACAGGAGAAAAACCTTTCAGCTGCTCAGTCTGTAAGAAATCTTTTACACAGAGAGGAAGTTTACGGTCACACATGGCTGTAGTCCACATAGGAGAGAAAAGATTCAGTTGCACTGTTTGTAACAAAAGATTTTCCCGGCGTTCTCGTGTCAAAACACATAAATGTGTTGGTCAGATGGAAACAGAAGCTGATGGAGAGGACTGTGGAGGACCAGAACCAGCCAGGAACTCACATCCACATCCACTTTTACAACCAGAGACTGAAGACCAGACTGGAGACTCTTCTGAACCTGAGACTGGTGACATGGAATAATGTTTGTGCCTTTAAATCCAAGCAAAACTTCTCAAGTATCAAACAAAAATTATCATGTATCAACATCTAGATAGAAGACGTTATATTGTGTGGTAGGAAAAAGTACACTCTTATTTTAACCCTCCTGTTTTCCTCGGGTCAAATATGACCCATTTTCAAAAAGTTTCGATATCAGAAATTTGGGTTTCTTTCAACTAGGCCTGTCACGATAACAAATTCTGCTGGACGATAAATTGTCCCAGAAATTATTGCGATAAACGATAATATTGTCGTTCTGAGACCATTTTCATCTAATATGATTTTTTTTAATTTTTTTTATGATGACCACGTTTATTTCACACGTCATCAATGTATCATTAAACATGATAATGGGATAATGATGCAGGTACACCTGAAGATCAGTAAACATTTATTTCTAAAGAATATTTAACACTGTAACTGGAAGACATTTTAAATACACAATAAATTACAAACAACCAAAAACAATAAAATGGTCTCTCAGTCTCTGTTAACAAAAAATGCACTTGAATAAATACCAAACGCAACCAAAAACAAATAAAATGGATGTAAACAAAATTGCACTTCAAAAAATATTAAACCTTAGGCTCAGACAAAGAGTGATACATTCCTTAACAGCCAAAACTGCCAGTTAGGACCTTTGTAAACAAAAAGTGCAAAAGATGCCTCAACAGGCCATATGCAAAAAGCTTTTTAAAAATAATTTCTCCAGCATAAAGCTTTGTTCAAATAAAGCAAAAGTTAATTGCAGTCTATGTCCACAGAGAGAGAGAGAGAGAGAGAGAGATTTTATGGCAGATTCCGAGCCAAGTCCACCAACATGTTGACTTTGTGTGGCTTAAGGCAGGATCTCTCAGGCGTAGCAATGTTGCCAGCTGTGCTAAACATTCTCTCTGAGCTGGTGCTTGTTGCACAAATGCACATGTATTTTTGGGCCAACTTGGCCATCAAAGGATATCTTCTTTGATTGTCATGCCACCACATCAAGGGATCACAAGATGCATCAAGTGCATCTTCTTGGAGGAACTTGGTCAGCTCTGCATTAGCCTGCACTCTGTTTGGAAATGCAGCCTGGGCCTGACTGAGATGACGAGCTCTTCTGTTTTGAAGAAGGTCACTCAGCCTCTTCTTCTTGGTGGGTGCGGCAGCAGTAGGTTCATCCTTGTTTCCTCCAGCGGCTTTGCTGCAGCTCTCACCACTGGTACCTTCTCCACTTCCTTCTGGTCCAAAGTCCACTAGCTCTTGCACAAGCTGATGTTTGACATCATCCAATGCACATGCCTCCTCCATGCTACCACGATACCTTGGATCCAAGATGGTGGCCTTTCTCAGGAGAACTTGGATTGCAGATGAGCTGTATTTTTCAGTCAGTACCCTGCGCATGTTTTGGTTAATACTGGCTGTCAGTGCAGTGTCACCAGGGCCTGGAGAGAGGTCGTCTTTAATCAGTTCCAGCACAGGCTTAACTGAGGACACCGTGACGTATTTTTCCCCTGAGAGGATGTCTGTAAAGTCAGCCAGTGGTTTCATTGTTGCGTTGATGGACTCCAACACAGAAACATCCTGCCAGGTTGGGTTGAGGTGGCTATGTTTTCTGTCTTCAACCAGGACACGTCTTATGGCTGGGAGTTGCTCCAGCACCCTCTCTACCATCTTCTGCTTAGTGCCCCATCGTGTGACAACATCCTGTGTGAAAGATAATATTGTTCTTGTTCATTAGTTAGTCTATATCAACATTCTTAACCAAATAACTACCTTTTACATTTCCATTATTTATCATTATTAATTTGTATGTTATATGTTTATATGCCAGTGCATACTAAAAGACTAGATACCTACAGGTTATTCTACAGGCTACTATAAAATAAAAATAAAAACTCTTTAAATAGTTTAATTTGCAACACAAAATATCAATGAATTAAACATCACTCACCAGTATTAGACTGTGTGGGGGAGATTAGCCTCACGTTGTGCCTTCCTCAGGTCTCTCCTCTTAAGCCAGCTCAGGTTGAATGCGTTGACCAAACTTTTACAGAGTCCTATGGCACACGCTGTCCGATCTTTGTTGCTGTCCAGACCATGGGACACAGTGAGATGGAGGTTGTGGCCAAAGCAATTGAGCCATGGCCAGCCAAGATCCCTTATTGCAGCAGCAATGTTAGCACCATTGTCTGTAGTGATGCAGACTAGTTTGTGCTCATCCAGTCCCCAGTCTGCTAAAGCAGACTTCAGGTTTTCTCCAAGGGTGTCAGCAGTATGGTTATCTGGGACATATCTGGTCTCTAAACACTTGGATGCAGGCTCCAGTCAGCAGTTATGTAGTGTATAGTCAAGCTCATATAGGGGGTCATGTTTGAACTTGACCACATATCCGTAGTGGCAGAGTAAAATTGGATGTCTTTGATCTCCTTTAGTATGTCGTCTTTCACGCTGTTGTACAGTTGTGGAATTGCCGTATGTGACACGTATGTTCTCCCTGACTGGCTGTCAAATGTTTGCAGCATTTATCGAAATGCTGGCTTTTCAACAATACTAAAGGGCAGCATCTCTTTAGCAATTAAGCGAACTACACTGTCTGTGAGTGCACACAACTTTGTGCTGTCCTGTTTGTACTTTGTTTGTCGACTAAACGCCCCAGTGATTGTGTACTGGGAAGACGGAGACGGCCCGTCTGTTGTAGTTTTTTTTTCCCAGCTGGGAAAACTGCACCGGATGATTGCGTTTTAGGTGCATATGCATGTTTGTTGTGTTACCGCTTTTAGTTGCTACTGTTTTACAACAAATGCGACATACCGGCTCGCTCAGGTTAAGTGGTTCACCACGGTCATTCAGTTTGAATCTGAAGTCCCACACTGCAGCTGTCGCATTTGGCTTTGAAACCAATTCCATCTTTTTCTTTTTTTATTCCTCCAACTCTGTCAGGAGTTTCAGGGGATGTGGGACCCAAATGCAAGATGGCAGAAACAAGAGTAATCTCAAGGATTTAGTTAAATGAAATCCAACGAACAAAAGGTGTCCTGGAACAGCAGGCAAACATCCAACAAAAACAGGAACAGGCAAAACACAGAGACAAACAGGGTAGATGCCACCCAGGCACTCCAAACAACATACAATGATCTGACACCGGACAAGGGGAACACAAAGACTAAATACAGAGGGTACCGAGGTAACAAGAGGCAGGTGACACAAGGGCTGGGAAACAGGTGGAAAACATCAGGCAATCACAAGAGCGGGAAAACACAGGGAGTAAAACTAGACAAGACAGAGAACAGACTATCAAAATAAAACAGGAAACAGAACATAAAACAAGACCAATAATCACGCAACAGAAGGAAACAAGACATGACAGAAAACCAGGCTACAATAAGACAAGACAAAACACCAAAACCATAACAAACTCACAACTAGTGTCTTCTCTCTCTCTCTCTCTCTCTCTCTCTCTCTCTCTCTCTCTCTCTCTCTCTCTCTCTCTCTCTCCCAAAGAGACTGGATGACCACTCTCGGTTCCTTATCATAGGAAGAGTAAACCCTCTTGTCAGTTGCATGATCTTTGTGTGGGAAGGCGGGACTGCTGGCGGAGAGAGAGAGAGAGAGAGAGAGATACAGAGAGAGAGAGAGAGAGAGAGACAGAGAGAGAGAGAGGGAGAGAGAGACGGAGAGGGAGAGAGAGAGAGAGAGAGACAGAGAGAGAGAGACGGAGAGAGAGAGAGAGAGACGGAAAACAAACAAGCATGCAAATGGTAATTAACGTGGCCGAAAAAATTATCGAGGTCATTTTTTTTATCGTGCGATTAATTGATTTATTGACTATCGCGACTTTCAACCAAATTGTAAAAAAAAAAGGTTTAAATTTTCATCCATCCATCTTCATCCGCTTATCCGGGGTCGGGTCGCGGGGGTAGCAGCTCCAGCAGGGGACCCCAAACTTCCCTTTCCCGGGCCACATTAACCAGCTCCGACTGGGGGATCCCGAGGCGTTCCCAGGCCAGGTTAGAGATATAATCCCTCCACCTAGTCCTGGGTCTCCCCCGAGACCTCCTCCCAGCTGAACGTCCCTCCACCTAGTCCTGGGTCTCCCCCGAGGCCTCCTCCCAGCTGGACGTCCCTCCACCTAGTCCTGGGTCTCCCCCGAGGCCTCCTCCCAGCTGGACGTCCCTCCACCTAGTCCTGGGTCTTCCCCGAGGCCTCCTCCCAGCTGGATGTGCCTGGAACACCTCCCTAGGGAGGCGCCCAGGGGGCATCCTTACCAGATGCCCGAACCACCTCAACTGGCTCCTTTCGACGCAGAGGAGCAGCGGCTCTACTCCGAGCTCCTCACGGATAACTGAGCTTCTCACCCTATCTCTAAGGGAGACGCCAGCTACCCTCCTGAGGAAACCCATTTCGGCCGCTTGTACCCTGGATCTTGTTCTTTCGGTCATGACCTCCAGCCTTCATGACCATAGGTGAGGGTAGGAACGAAAACTGACCGGTAGATCGAGAGCTTTGCCTTCTGGCTCAGCTCTCTTTTCGTCACAACGGTGCGATAAATTGAATGTAATACCGCACCTGCTGTGCCGATTCTCCAACCAATCTCCCGCTCCATTGTCCCCTCACTCGCGAACAAGACCCCAAGGTACTTGAACTCCTTCACTTGGGGTAAGGACTCATTCCCTACCTGGAGAAGGCACTCCATCGGTTTCCTGCTGAGAACCATGGCCTCCGATTTAGAGGTGCTGATCCTCATCCCAGCCGCTTCACACTCGGCTGCGAACCGATCCAGTGAGTGCTGAAGGTCACAGGCCGATGATGCCATCAGGACCACATCATCTGCAAAAAGCAGCGATGAGATCCCCACCCCACCGAACTGCAACCCCTCTCCACCCCGACTACGCCTCGATATCCTGTCCATAAATACTACAAACAGGATTGGTGACAAAGTGCAGCCCTGGCGGAGGCCAACTCTCACCTGAAACGAGTCCGACTTACTGCCGAGAACCCGGACAATTTTGACCCAAAAAAATAAAAAGTTGCGGGAAGAAAACACATGGGTTAAATATTTTATTAGATATGGTTTGTTTTGTTTTTTGTTATGTCTGTCATATAATCATTTATAATCAAGAAATCAGACAAATGTAACCACCTGATATTTTATAGGGCCCACACATATATTCACTTCTTTCTAAGTAACGTATGTTTAGCAAGATTCACTATTAATCATGTATCAATATGGGAGTTTATTCAATACACATTGGGTTCATGTTTTAATTTTGTGTATCATGTTTAAGGACAATTTAGGCCCAGCAGTCTCAGAGAGGAGACTTTTCTCTCTGTGTCAGGGAGACGGGAAGTGCAGGTTGAAAGCTATCTTTAGTTTAAACAAGGGAGATGTGATGGAGGTAGCATAGGGAAGTTAGCCTAGCAAGGTGTTTCCTGTCAGGGAGAGGAGGAGTTTTCTCTTTGAATCAAAGCTGAGATGGACATATTATGATCTGTATAAAACTATAAAAACTCACTTGTGCATTGCTATGTTCCAGGGTAATATGATCAGTGACACCAACATGATTAAGGTCTTGTTGGTATGTTAGTAGTTATTGTCTGGGTCACAACGACCTAGGTGTACTTAAGAAAAGGAAGCTGAGAGGACTGTTAGAAGTAAAAAATATCACCAGTTCAGGTCCATCTAAAGATGTAACGAACATCAGGTAACTGTGGGCGTGAATGTGTCCAACTGACACCGACCACAACGCTGTATAAGAAGAGAGTCATATGAAACTTAGGATTCAGTTGTCTGTTCGACTGACTATCACCGGTGGTCAGTTGATGTGTCCGAGGCAGCTCGGTTTGTTTGTTAAAATGTAAGAAATAAATCTGCATGGAGTGAATATCAACAGTCTCTGGAGTCTTCATGGTGTCCTCACGCATAGAAATAAAATGAATAGAAAGGCCATTGGACTGTTTGCTGTGGTCATTTGATGGATACACAACAAAATGGCGATTGTTGTTAGTTGTCACAGTGACAATATGCGTCAGTGGGGCCGTAAACTGTCGAAGCTCGCTGGGAGGAGAGCTGCCCGACGCAGCTCGAGTGACGGTCTCGGAGGGAACGAGGAGGAACAGTTGACCCAGCAACGGGTCAGCGGACCGCTAACGTTAAACCCAGCAGCAGTGAGTCAGCGGACCGCTAACGTTAGACCCAGCGGCAGAGGGTCAGCGGACCGCTAACGTTAGACCCAGCGGCAGCGGGTCAGCGGACCGCTAACGTTAGACCCAGCAGCAGTGGGTCAGCGGACCGCTAACGTTAGACCCAGCAGCAGTGGGTCAGGGGACCGCTAATGTTAGACCCAGCGGCAGCGAGTCAGCGGACCGCTAACGTTAGACCCAGCAGCAGTGGGTCAGCAGACCGCTAACGTTAGACCCAGCAGCAGAGGGTCAGCGGACCGCTAACGTTAGACCCAGCGGTGGTGGGTCGGAGTTAGAAATCTACTGATGGTAATTGTATTGACATGGCTTTAGTTAAAAACATTGTACATAGTATAGTGAAACCCCTGACTCATATATTTAATCAATCATTACAAACAGGCTTTTTTTTTAATCAAATGAAAGTTGCGAAGGTCATTCCCATCTACAAAAATGGAGATAAGCACACTTTCTCAAACTACAGACCAATTTCTCTCCTTCCACAGTTCTCAAAAATATTAGAAAAGCTTTATATCCATAGATTTCATCATTTCATATAAAAACACAATCTAATGAGTGAACATCAACATGGCTTCAGATCAAACTACTACAATGGCAGTGATGGAGCTAACAGAAGAAAGATCTACAGCTATGGATAATGAGGAATTCACTGTAGGCGTTTTCATAGATCTATAAAAAAAAAAAAAAAAGCCTTTGATACAATAACCATAAACTGTTAATGACCAAACTGGAAAAATGTGGGATTAGGGGAGTAGCACACCGATGGCTCAGTAGTTACCTGGAAAATAGATACCAAAACAACAAGAAGTCTGATTTATTGAGGGCTATATGCAGTGCCCTGGGCAACAAGACTGAAATCAAGCAGACAGCTAGGGAAGCTTTAACTTAAAACTTATTATTTCTAAAATGCAAAATGTGAAATTATCACATCATCATCATGAAGCAGGCAATTAGTGTGTATGGAGTCAAAGTAAACCTACACTGTTAAATGTAGTTCAAAGTCAAGATCATGTTTATTGTTTCACAATCAACTATATCAACATTTTATGTTGAGGCACTGCTATACTTATTTTATTTTAACAAATGGGCCTTACAACTGGCCTCTTCCTCCCTGTCATCTTCATCCTCTTGGCCTGATAACTCTCTGCCTCTGTCCCTCTCTCTGAATCTGCAGCCTCCTCTTCATCCCTCACAGTCAAGTCTTCCTTTCCCTTTTCTCTTTCACTTATTTCTACATCTCCTTCTGTGGTCTTCTCCTGCTCTGCCCTGACTGGTCTCTCCAGTTTCCTGCCTTCTCCTTCTTCATCTCCCTCCTTCTCTTCCTCCTGTGCACTACACAGTATTTGAATACAAGTGATCGGTCTCAGCGAGCACTGCGTAATGTGTTGTAACGTAACGCCAACGAAATGGCGACCCTCTGTAAACGTCTGTAAATGAATTCAAACATGCCAGTTTGTAATATTTTGTATTATGCTGTTCTTGTCTTTACTAATATCAAAACTAAGCTCTTACAAATCACGAGGGAGCGATTTGACTTTTGGCTAACGTGATAGACGCGCTGTTGACGCTGACTCCCCTTTAACATCCATTACATTCATTACAAAATTTAACTTTAAATTGAACGTGTGTTTAAACTTCACCTGGGGAAACTGACTTCACCTTCAGAGGCTCGGGGGGGCAGCTCAGTCGCTCCAGTCTTTGCCGGGATGCAGGGCCACCACACCGCAGCAGACTCGCTGTGACAGACCGTGGTCAAGTTGATTTTATATTGGACGTTGGATATTCAACACATTCGAAAAATCTATTATGCAGCTTGACCTTCCAATATAAAACCAACTTTACCACGGTCTGTGACAGCTCATCCTCGCTCGCTGCGCAGGAAGCTACAGTTTTTGACGTGATTTAACAATATTATGATTGAACGGGTTGCAAACATCTGCATATAGTTAGGAAAGTGAGGACTGCGTTTATAATGTGATCTAACATAATATTTGACAGAGCCCAGGGCCCCTTAGATGTCCTGTGCCCCTGGGCAAGTGACCATTTGCCCTAATGGTTAATCCGGTGTTCTGTCGATCTATGCTACCTATCGAGATGTGCTACTTAGCGCTTCTGCGCATGCGCACGACCCACAAACGTGGTCTGATTCCCCGCCCATAAATCTATGCAACCTTGCGGTCGGGCATGCGGTCGATACTGTTACGTTTACGTTATAGAAATAACACATTGTACTGTATTTGTGGTAATAATAAATGTTTTAATAGAATATCAAAATATGCTCCTTATCTCCTGACAGTACACATGGAGTGAGTAGTGGTGCAACATATAATGAGTCTGTTGGGGGAGCATTATTTGATAGGGTGTATTTGTCTATCAGAATAAGACATACATACGATGTCAATACTGTTATACCTCTATGGGATTCAGCCTGCCTGCACAAATGGAAATGGGAACACATAAGGAAGCACATTTCAATAGGGCAGCGCGACTCCATAGACTCTACTATCGATTTGTGCTACGGTAGCATTTTTCGACAAGGCAGCATAGATCGTCAGAAGACCGGCTCTGGAAAGACAAGGCTGTCCTGAACAAACCCGCCAGTTTAAAATAGTTTAGACAGCAGTGTTTTGCTGCCTCCAGCTTCTTTTGAAACAACTTTTCTTATGCTGAGAGTCAAAAATAACACACCTTTGACGTTCTGTGTGTGTGTGTGTGTGTGTGTGTGTGTGTCACGTTAGGTCACAGCAGTTTCCTGCGGCGTCGCTATGTCAATTAGCCACGCTCGCCTCAGGTATGAGGCGGTACTAAATCTGCAATGGAAAAAGGAGGACGGGGTCGAGCCGAGTAGAGTAGAGTCGAGCAGGTACCATGTAATGGAAAAATGCCATAAGTAACAACAGTGTTAGCCACGATGCTAACGGCATTGATAACTAAGCCAAACGGTGCTGTCACTACTATTTTAGTGATTTAAAAGCAACCTGTTTCTTGCAGATTGTCACATTACTGAGAATACAGCTACTAGAAGGTAATATATGAAGTAGAAGCTCACTCTGACAGCTGTATGGCAGCTAACATATAAAGTTTAGCTTTCTTTATGAAGCTCCCAGCTAAGCTAACGTTACTATAACTCGCAACACAGTTAGGATTTTAAAGTCATGTTAAAACTGTTTCCCATCTTTCTTCAGATGTCCAGCCGCAGCCTGTCACTCCCCCCTGTACTAACGTTACTCTGTACGTAACGTTAGCTTAGACCTCACAATGCCTTGTGTTTCTCACTCCCGCTAACTTATTGTTCATAAGACGTGACATGAGTGACACATGCGGGTAGGCCAAGGCGAGAAGAGGGAGATTAGCTAACGTTAACCAACATATTTATTAAAAAAATGTCACGTTTGAATAGTAATTTCAGCATTCGAATAGCATTGCTTTTTTATTATTCACATTATTTGACTTTCAGTATTCGTTCCAACAGCCCTGATGGAAAGGCCATTGGACTGTTTACTGTGGTCATTTGATGGGTACACAACAACATGGCGATTGCTGTTAGTTGTCCAGTGACAATACGCGTCAGTGAGGCCGTAAACTTTGTCGAAGCTCGCTGGGAGGAGAGCCGCCCGATGCAGCTCAGGAGACGTTCTCGGAGGGAATGAGGAGGAACAGTTAGACCCAGCGACAACGGGTCAGTGGACCGCTAACGTTAGACCCAGCGGGAATGGGTCAGCGGCAAGGGGGTAAACCTCTCTCCATGTACACGTTCAAACGAGGCCAAGTGTTGTCAATCTGTCGTTTCTCAATATGCAACCACACAACCCTACAGCAGAAAACACCGTCAAAATCTCCCCAAAAAAACATTTACCGATCAATCAATGGATCAAGTTACTATTCCATCATTTCCTTAATGAAATAATTTGTTTATGTATTAATTCTGTTACTGATATTTTAACTAGATATCTGATTCTAGCAGCGTTACAGCTGTAACATTATTTATTTAAACACAGAAGAGCTTAAATGTTGTTTAAGTGTAAGGTATGTTACCTCTCAGTTGAAGGTTAAGAGGAAGTTACAGTAAACCATAGAGCTTTTATTGTGAAGGGGAAAAGCGGAAGTGGATAAAGTGTAGTATTGACTGTGTTGTGGGTGAATAAAGTGAGACGTGCAGTGCCGTCTCTGTTCCGGCATCGGACGCCCGTGTTTCTTTATTTTATAGTCAAACTTGAGTCTAGACAACGTAACATTTGCCCGGAAGTTGTTGGTACGACCCGTAATACCGTCCGTCCCCGGAACTAACGTTAACTGTTTGTGTAGTCACATCGTGATGAGAACGGCGGAGTAAAAGGCGCCAGTGTTTAGTTTCTTAAGAAGAAAGAAAGGTCCCAAACTGCTGGATGTGGTTTTAAAAGCTGGAACAAAGCTACACAGAGCAGGTTTGTTTTCTCTTTTAATGTCGCAGGGAGTCGGTGCTAAAGCTAAGGTTAGCCGCTAGCAGCTAGCTCCTGCTAACGTCTTGTTGTATTTCCTGAAACAGGTCGGGGGGAACTTTAACATGAAGTCTGAGAGGAAGCTGTCAGCGGACCAGGGGACAGGTGGGACACGTTTACATCTGAAATATATAGAAATATATACAAGATATGTGTGTGTACATGGATATTGAAGCTATGTGTGTGTACATGGATATAGAAGTTATGTGTGTGTACATGTATATAGAAGCTGTGTGTATATATATATATATGTATATTAAAGCTTACACACACAGCTTCTATATCCATGTATACACACATAGCTTCTATATACATGTATACACACACAGCTTCTATATCCATGTATACACACATAGCTTCTATATATATGTATACACACATAGCTTATGTGTGTATACATATAGAAGCTGTTTCCATGGCTCGTAAAAGGAATATTCCACTGATACAATGTATGTGCACGAGGACTGCACGTTGGGCACAGTGAAGCAGACAAATCGCGCCGCCTTGTCGTGGATAAACGTTTGGAGGCCTGTGATGTACTATGTGTTCAAGAAAGTTTTTTTTTTTTATCAAAGCAGGATTTAGAGGGTCTATATTCCCTGCAGAAAGACTTTTATGGGGCGGGTGAATTTACTACTGACCTGAGTACCAGGATAGTTCATGGTAGATGTGATGAGCTGGTTATTGTGGTTAGACTGGATGCTGATTGGGCCATAGGAATTGAGTTTAATTGTGGTAATAAAAACTTCAATATCTTAAACATTTATACACCCTATGAGTGTTCTCAAAATGAAGATGAATATCTTAATAGATCGGCTTGTGTCATGTCTTTCATTCAAGATGATGCTTCCATGTGCTTCTTTATTGTGGGAGATATGAATGCAGATGTTTCCGATGGCAGCTCCTTATTTGCCAAATATTTAATGCAGTTTTGTTCTGATAATGGTCTGATTCTTTCTAGCAAAGTACTCTTGCCTGATAGTAGCTACACTTACATCAGTGAGGCATGGTACGCAACCTCATGGCTAGATCACTGCATTTGCACGGTTGATGCACATGATTCTTTAGAGGCCATGAGAATTAATTATGAATTTGCCACTACTGAGCCTTTTTCTTTATCTGTAAATCTAGGAAATATACCTACTCTCGTGTCTGTAGATAACAACATGTGTGTGGGGAAAATAGATTGGTCTAACCTGACTGAGGAGGATTTGAAAGAATACTGTATTCAGTATTAACTGGGAGATAAGAAACTAACCTAACAAACTAAAGGGCAAAACAAATGACAAAAGACTTCCCTCCCTAACTAACAGAACAGGAGAAACCAAGATTAACACACCTGGCGGTCCACCCTCACCAAACAAAACACAAACAATATCTAATCTAAACCAAAGTTGCACAAAGCAAAAGTGTGGCCGGTTGGGAGATGAGGAGGACGAGGAAGGCCTGCTGCCCACCGACGGCCACCATCTTGGCTCCTTATATCTGGGTGGTTTCCCCAGCTGCAGCCAATCACAGGTTCGGGCCTGAAACCTCTCCACCAATCCTCTTACGGCTATGGCACACACCTATTTGCATGTGAAATTGAACACAACAGAAAAAAAAACACAGGGCACACACAGCAGACCAAAGAAACAATATGACCACAGTCATAACACTACTTTCACATCCATATTGTGCTACATTCCTGCTAGTGTGCAAATGTGTGCATCAAAATAAAATAGGTCCTCTTATTCACCAAAATTCAGTGCATCTCCTGAAAGAATAAATAAAACAATAAAGAAAATGTAGCAAAACTTCAACAGGGCACTGTTTTCCATTTTACATTGAGTAAATATATTTAAGGAAGCAAAATATAAACTTGCATTGTACCTGCATAATGGATGTGAATAAAACTCAAAATATACAATCAATACAAAACAAATATTCCATAACCGAATGTAACCAAATGAGAACATTTCAAGGCAGAACTATGCAGAAAAGACAAATTTACAGGTTTTTGGAAAGAAACCCTAACCTGTCAACATTTTCTGGCTTGAGGGATGAGCGAAGGCAGGTCACCACATTCCCCCCCTGTGCTGAACACCCTCTCAGCGGGAGAACTTGTAGCCGGGATGCATAAGTACTTCTTTGCCAGTTTTGAGAGACGTGGGAAGAGTCTCTGATGTTCCCTCCACCAGTCAAGCGGGTCCTCCTCACTGTCTGTTACCTGATTGTAGGTACGACTGTAGCTCAGAAGATATGGCTTGTTGTTCTTGGAGAGGACTGACTCTTTGTGTGGCTCCCTCAGCAGTCTTGAAGAAACTCCCCAAGGTTTTTTTCTTTTTTGTAGTGGGTGCATCCTCAGCAGTCTCACCATGGGGATCAGCTGGGCCCATGTCCTTGAAGAGTGTAGTAAATAAGATATGAATAATGAATAGCCCTAATAATCTAAAGGTATTTCCAGAGAGTACATTACACACCACTGGATTTCATATCATTTTAATCTATTTAAAATCATTAATTTATCATACATTCTGTGTATCTAACATCAATATAATTACTTACAGCCATGGCTGCAGGTGCAGTCCTCGCCATTTCAGAAGTCAGTCTGGTATGAATTGGTGCAACATTTTCCTCACTGACGTAGCTCAGCTTGAACCGTAGATCAAGCACAGAAGCCATAACAAGCAGTTCTTGTGTCAGAGGGTCATCGTATCTTTCATCCAGATAGCTCAGGATTTTTGTCTTGATGGTGCAGGTTAGGTCTGTCTCATCATCGTTCACTTTCAAGATGGAGGCTCTGAAAAGGTGGAGGACTGGCTTCACAAAGGAAACGCTGACATACTTCTCACTGGAAAGCGCATCAGTAAATTCCGATAGAGGGCTGAGGGATTTGTTGATGGCCTCGAGGACGTCTGTGTCCTGCCAGGTGGGGATGAGGTGTCAGGCTTTTCTGTCATCGGACAAGACCTGAGAAATCGCCCTCTACTGCTCCAGGACTCGTGCAATCATTGCCTGCCTTGATCCTCACCTTGTGGGACACTCTGTCTTCAGTGTATGCTCTGGAAGCTTCAGTTCTCTTTGTGCCTGTGTTAGCTGCTTTTTACGTCGCCAGCTGTAAGAGAAACTGCTTACCAGCTTTTTGCAAAGACCAACTGCTCTGTAAAGCCGAGGATCTCTCATTGCATACTCTAAGAAAGAACATAAATCATATGTAAAATTAAACTACAGATTTCATAAACAACCCCAATCATATTATTCAAGATTTAAGTTAGTTAAATCTTATGTCAGACAACATGAGTAAAACTGTTTGGATTTGGTTTCTCAACACTGGCAGAAATAACAGTTGTTATATTAGGCTACTATTGTTATTATCAGTAACATAGTCACACACATTAGCACAATAAGTACTGATCAACTACAATTAATGATCACAAATAGCATAATAGTTCAATTAATTATATATATATTATTTAATTTATATATATAATGTATGTATGTGTATATATATACAGTAGAGACAAACAAGTATTTAGTCAGCCACCAATTGTGCAAGTTCTCCCACTTAAAAGATGAGAGAGGCCT